>NC_089314.1:23256929-23459298 GCF_036669915.1 Pocillopora verrucosa | reverse complement strand
TTCAATCTAAAAATATTCAAAAAAAAAAGGGAAATTTCAAGACTTCGTTCGTTTAAAACGCATGAACCTTATCTCCTTAAATTTTAATGAAAAAATTGGCCAGCCCGTCGTATTCTTGCCGATGTTTGTCATACCTGTCGCACTCCAATTTTGAGACGCCTATTTTGATTGACAAAAGTTAATTTCTTTTGGAGGGTAACTGAACACAAGAAATCTGGGGAGAGCGGGGGGAAGTTTTTGGTAGAAATTCTTGTGAGCTTACGTCAAGTTAAACTTCCCGAGACATTTTTCACACGCTTTGAAAGAAATATGTAGGAAGCGAAATCCACATACGATAGTTTGGCGCTGGAGCAAAAAACAGCCGAGTCTCAGTCTAACCCATTACGACATTTTTGAACTGAAATTTATTCTAACTTTTACGAACATTTGTCTCAGGGTGAAACTCATTTTATTCCTAAACGGGTACCCAAGGATCCCCCAGATGCTTCCCCAGCTTCCGTATTCGTAACCCCCTTATGATATTTGACTGAAATTTTTAGCAAGAGCTTTTCTAAGGTTCGCTGAGGCGTGTTTTTTGCGTATTATGTAAGAGAATCTCGGTTATTTGGGGAGAGGACTAAAATTCACCCTCTTACTTTACTTTATGTCGCAACATGCTTTTTTGACGTCCCCATTTTCTCTTTTATTCTTTTACGGTGTTATGCTAAGAGGTAAGAAACTTTAAATCCAGTCAATCAATTTTTTTCGGTGTTAGGGGGCGCTTGACAATAATAAAGGCGGGGGTAGCCTCAATCGGGCAATTTTAGGTACCTGTCTTTTTCAGGAAGGCCTTGGAGGGTGACAAATGATAATTTAACTAGAAGGCCTGAGGCTTAATTATCAGCTATGGTTAAGTACACAGTATCCTAAAACGTCAATTAATGTCACCCTTCTTTTCATTAACATTGACAAGTTTCCACAGAGGCTTCCCCAGCCTCCCGTTTAAAAAAAGTACAGTTAATTGAAGCTTTGTACCTTTGGATGACCTTCCAAAAACTTGGACAAACTTCCATGGCATTTTTTGATTATGCCTCTCCATTACGCACATGAAGGGTTTTCAGGTCGCACGATGTACGAGGAAGGCATCGAAAGGGCGACCTGACAAAACAAAGATGTGGACTTGGAAGTGAATAAAACGAATTTAGATGACAAGAGTTACATCAAAAACTGAGTCAACTGAAGATAATCATTGCTTAATATTGAGGCCCAAGTAATTTGAAAGCTAATCTATTCAAAAATCGAGCAGTTTATTATTTATTTATTAATTGAATAATTGATTGATCTCAAATGATTCATCAACCAATAATTGATTAGTTAGCTAATTGAGTGGTGTGTGGTTGGCCTCCTTGATTGATCTATTAATGTTTTGATTGATTAATTGATTGATTGATAGATACACAGATTGATTGATTGGTTTATTGTTCAAATGATTGATTCATTGATTGATTGAATTTTGGTGAACAACTAAATCTTATAAGTAGGAGATATCCTGAGAAAGACACGTCATTCCAACAATTCTATTAAAAAGATCTCTCCATATTACTTTAAAATCTTAGTAGAGATGAGCTTGAAAACCAGCAGTATCGTTTGCAATGTGGTTTTTTTTTTTCTTTGCTCACTTTTTTAGAAAATTAATATAGTATAATTGTTATGGGAAATTGCCAGAAAATGGAATGAAGAAGTGCAATGGGTAACGTATAGAATTAGCACTATACTGAGTGAGCACCTTACCATACATCCTCCAAAAAATTTCTGCAAGTCATAGCATTTGTGGTGCATTCCTGTGATGACAGTGTAAGGGAACCAGCTGTGATGTCACTGTGGCCTCCCAAGTATTTCGTGCTTAACAGAAATAAAGCCAAAGTAATAAATATTGGGTAAGTACTATTTACACAGTGCTTTCATTAAGTGGCATAAAACTCGAAGCCAAAGGACATCACCATGGCCAGTCAGAGTAAAAGATAAAAAAAAACAATTAAGGAAAAAGATGAAATCAAAGTAAAGACATGATGTCGATGTGAGTGACTCAATGGCATTTGGGCCAACAGGTAGGAAAAGTTGTCAGACTTTTTTTCCGAGCAATATCTTTATTCATTAGATCTCAGACAGCAGCATTGAGATGAGTATAAAGGTCACCCCTCTGTGCAATGTTAACAGAAAAAAAAATTATTGTGTTGCAGACAAACATGACTATTGTTTGGTGTCAGGAGTGGTGCTTCAAGTGTGAACCTGAAGTAGCCCTTGCCAAGCTGCATTTTCAAGCAAAACTGCAGTGTTATCCTTACCATTAGACATAAAAAATGCCTCTTCCGCAAATAGGCAGGAGATAAGCACACAGCATGAAAAGGTGCATTCAGGAATATGATAGAAAATTAAATATGCACTATGCAAGATTTAAGTTTGAGCCAAGAATTATGACTTACTATAAAGAAAAAAAAGGGCTTAATATCTCTTCTAAAATTTCATGGGGAGGGGGGGGGGGGGGGTTATTGACTCTGGATTCTTTTTTATCACAGGGCAGAAGGGAATTTTGACAAGTCCAAAAGGGGTGCTGATTGAGAGAATATGGTATCATTAATTTACCAGCTGTGAATGACGACATCAATTCCTTGTTGAATAGGTTTTTGATTAAATGATGAAGCAAAGGTACTGTCACACATGGTAATGATACCAAGTTCTTTGCCAAGTTTTCCAAACTCCTCCAGGTCTGTCAGGGTCATTGTTGGATTGCATGGTGTTTCACAGTACAAAACCTATTTACAAAAAAGAAAATACAGCAGTTGACAATTAGATTTTAGGGACAGTAAGTCAGTCACCCACAAACAAGCTGGAGGCCTACAACAATGTTTAGCTGGTAAAATGTCTGCATATGGTCTTGCACTGATAATGAGGTGCCAGATCCCTTCTGCAGACCTCAATCTTTTTGCTGGCTTGCTCTGCTCAAGGGCTTTAACTTATTTGCAGGCAAAGAAACCCTAATATGTGCAGCAGTTTTAATAACGAGGACGTGCTCCCTGGCTACAGAGGTGGGCAACAAAGCAAGATTAGTTAATGCATAAGGGTGGATTGAAAAGCACTGATTTCTCAGAAATGCCAAGCTCTGGAAAACTGATCAGATCTGGAGATATCATTCAATGGAAAATTCAGTGAACTATCAATGGGTGCCAAAATTTGGTTAGTATAGGTAAGACTCCAGAATAGCCTGAGGTGTGGTAGGGGTGAGGGGTTTGCTTCATGGGATCAACTTCTCTATACCTCTTCCCTTTTACATTTCTGATAAGCTGGTTTGTCATTTGATGTTAAAAAACATCAACAGTAGAAAAACAAATTAAAGTTTGTCTCCTTTCACAGGGACAGGTAAAGCTGGATGAATGACTTTAAAATTTAATTTTGACTTAAATTCACACCTTGGTGTTTGGTTTTCACAGCTTTACGATAACTGGAAACATCAAAGCCATCCACCATAGTGCACTCTACTCCAAAATCGTGGAAGATGATTTCGAAACAGGGCTAAAGTTCCACTGTACACCATTCTAGGACCCACCTTAAACAAACACAAAGCAGTCAGCTTCTTCAGTTATAGCACTGTCTCAATAATCAGTGACATTATAAGAGAGAAATATGAAGTAAAACTAAACTTTGACACTAGGATTATCAACAAAACAAAAACTTTTGCAAATCAATTAGGTAAAATAAGTAGTTTCTTTGAGAAAAAGGATCAGAGTTGGACAATGAACAACAAGAGCCCTGACTTTAACCCTTGGACTTGTAGTAGTGTTCAGTGCTAAACACTTTAATTCCCAGAAGTTATTAACAAGTAAACCTCTCCCAATAATATCCATATGTTATCTAGCAAACAGGTATTGAGAATACTCAAGCCTATCAGGTAGAAGTTTTAATTTAGATATAACACCAAATTCGTGTAACTAATCCACAAAGAAATGTGTAGCAGTTAGGGAGGAGAATTAATTATATCAGATCTTGGGAATGAAGGGTTAATTCTTTTAATATTATTGAAAATGCTATAATGAAGACAGGTGATGAGATTTAACTAAGAAACATGGCAACTACTATAGATTGTTTGAAGAAAAATCAAACCAATGAACAGTCCTTAGTTGACAGAAACATGGCAATACTAACCACATGATCTCCAGAACTTAGGGTAGCAAACAGAACATTTGTCATAGCAGCCATTCCTGAGGAGAACAACAATGTACCCTGTCCACCCTCTAAATTGTTGAGTGTTTGAGCTGCAGCATCAACAGTGGGGTTTATCCAACGTGAATACAACCAGCCACTCTGAAAAGAACATTTCAATTCTTACAATGAGTAAAATACCACAGCAGCATAGAATGGGGAAAGGAGGAGGGGTTGTACATAATGTAGGAAGTAACAATGAGGAAAAATTATCAGAAAAAGTAAGTTATCTGCTGGATAACTCTCAGATCGCAGAACTTTTATACAAGGTAACATCTCTTAAATAAATTGATTCATCATAAGAAAAGAGTGAAAGGTCAACCAAGCTATTTTTTAGGTGGTTTTCTCTGACACATTAGTTTTTCTCCAAAGAATTTTTTGGCCATTATTTCCTATTGTACTTTGCCCATTCCCAAATGACTTTTCTATCTGTGAAAGTGCCACTCTCCAAGCCAAAATTACAACAACCTTACAGACAACATGAAAAATAGGATAAATAAGGAAGTAGAGTAACCAACAACAATTTCATTATTTCTACATGAAAATTGATGAAAATGAAAAAAATTGGATAAACTGATGTAGTTTTTGTCTGTTATGATACCTGTGGGTTGAAAATAAAAGGTCTATCCAAAAAAATATCACCAAACCTTCCCCCTTACACACAGCCCTACAACACTATCTTACCCATTGTTACCAACAATACATTATTAAAGGCACATTTTAAAAAACCCTAAGAGCATTCACTTTCTATCTAGAATACTTCTCCTAGAATTAGAATCAACTGGACAGTTTTCAAAAAAATCACATACCCAAAAATTGAAATGAAGAGGAACATAAAACTAGTGGACCTTGGCCTTATTCCTTTGTTCAAAAGTCTTTTTGGGTCAGTTTAGAATTTGCTTTTCTTTGTAAAGCATCCAATAATCAAATTCTAGAAAGAAATTAATTATACTGAATTTTCCTCTTAAGGCTTTCAGGTGTGAGATCAGATTTTGCGCTAATCTTGGGTAGTCTTAACCCAGCTTTAAATAACTGGGCCAAAAATATTAAAGGGAACCAAATTATGATTTTGCAAATATGTCTAGTTAGTCAAAATTCTGAGGTTATTGGGGGAATGAACACTTTGAATTGAATTACATCATGAGTGATCCACAAGTTTAAGTCGATCTCATGAAAGAGACAAGTTCCACCTTTTACTCAAAATTTAAATCACAAGTGAAATAGTGTATTACCGATTGAAATTTTCCAGACACGCAAGAGAAACTATTGTCAAGCATATGTCCAAAGGTCTCTCGGAGTTCTTCAGCGTTTTCTTCATTTTTTTCCTTTGCTGAGTTTTGTGTGTTGGGAAGATATCGCCACTCTAACTAATCAATATATTGTAATGTGATCATGATCATGATTATTCATGTCCTTAAGCGTAATGATTATTCGACACGTGTAGTAATTACATTGGGACGGCAGAAACTGATCAACGACCCTGTGGCGCCTGAATCAGCCCTCTAGCCCATCAATTGCCCTTTATATTAAATGACAATGCGTGACCCACTGTTGAGAATATCGCATACGTCCGTAGGTCTCTAGGAGTTCTTCAGCTTTTCCTTCATTTCCCCCTTATGTCACCGAAAAATTTGCCGAGTCTTACGTGTTAGGACGATATCGCCACTCTAAATGAATGAACTCACTGAATGTGATCATGATTATTCATGTTCTTTAGCATGTGATTATTCGACACGTGTAGTGATTACATTAGGACGGCAGAAACTGATCAACGGTCCTTTAGCGCCTGAATCAGCCCTCTAGAACATCGACTGCCCTTTATATAAATGACACTGTGTAACCACTGTTAAGAATCTCGCTTACTTTCCCAAGAAATGGCATACTTAAGACTGCAGAAGGAATGAGTTCTAATTTATGCGGAAAACAATATGGCTGCGCCGCGCGATTTTTTTTTCTTTATCTTAAGCCTAACACAAACACACGAATAGATCCTTGCGAAAATAGACAGCAAGGAATTCTTGGAATTAACATATTTTTCAAAGATCTGCTGAAAATTGTGCGTGGCGCTTAAAGCCGCGCATCCACAGTAGAGAAACTCGCCGTAGCAACACAATTTGATCAGCTGATTTTCCGCAAGTTATTTGGCGCGTTTAAGTGAAAAACTAAAAATTGGAACAAGGTCAAAATTTAAAACAGAAATTTACTTTAAAAATTTTATTCCTACTAGAACTTTCTCCATTGGGCTGTGTGATCACCCAACCTGATCGTGACGGAAATGAAAAATTAGAAGAACCAAAAAGTTTCGATAGTACACAATCCCATGTTTCCGAATTTCCCCATGTCAACTTGTACTGATAAAAGTATTTTTACTTCTTAACGATGTTGTGCGCTTAACAGGTGGAAAGACTCTGTCAAATTTAGAACTCTCACCTTTCCCAATGCAAGTTCTTCTGCGTGAGTCTACGGAAGAAGTCTTGAAAGTAGGAAGACGCAAAAATTGGAACATTAATTGTGATCAGGTTCCTCTGGTTTCTTCCAATCACTTCCTACCGCCAAAGACTCGAAGCTTTCAAGGAGCGAGTTTTCATTTGCCATGTTTCTTTTGATCTACGTGGTGGCTTACAGTGTCAGAAGTCAGATATGCACCCGAACAAGACCCGTACTACACTTGCGTTGATGAATTCACATGATCCATTGTATGTTAAAAAGGAGTCAAGCATGCACTGAGGTGATGTAAGAGGTTTACACACGAGCCTCGGCCTCAGCGCAAGAACGTGATAATTAGAAACCGCGGACCAATCAGATGGTTCAAACAATTAACGACTATTTAAGCAAGAAAAATTAAGCGACAAACAGCTGAGTATTCATTCTGAATTGATAAGAGAATTTGGGATTTGATCAAAGGTTTGAAAATCCCTAACATTGTTGTGAGCACATGCACCGCTTATAATTAAGGTAATTTAGTTATTATAACTTGAGGTTGATAACGTAAAATTGGCCACCGTTAAGAGTTTCGAGCGCCAGCCCTTCGTCTTTCGCTCCGACGTAGGGCTAACGCTTGCAAGTCAGCTTCGAAACTCTCAACAGTGATTAATTCACGATATCAACTTAGTTGATAATACCAAATTACCTTGTCATACTCTCCCACCGACGCGATTTAAACGGAAGTGAATATTGAGGTCTCAATCATCAGATTGTCTGTGATTGGTCAAGACGAATCACGAGAGTGATTTGCTTCTTGCTGTCCAAGAGATCTGCTTAATATTGCCGAGACCCTTAACCGTTCTCATACCCACATATCGCGCAAGGAGGATGCAACAGTATAACAAACTGAACGTTTCAAAAGGATGTGAACTAGATATTTTCATGACCTCTTCAACAATAAAAAAAATTGAAAATAACAATCACATTCAATGACGAGCATCATCCTCTCGGGGCTCAAAAGGTTAGATGAGCTCGGCTCTTGGAGGGCTCTCAGGTTCTCGGAGCAGTTTATGTCTTTTGACAAAGGACAGAAACAAAGAGGAGCTATTTTTCTTTACAACAACTAGTATTGGGTGATGATACTGAAGCGATTACTTCAAAAATAACCCCCGCACGGATTTTGAAGGCCAGTCACTGTTTGAGATGGAAAGGTTTGAGCACCAACAAGAAAGAACGCTTCTTTTTTTCGCGGCTGCCTCTCCCTTCATTTTCAAGAAATCATATGATCTATTCATGATGACAACAAAACAACACCATTACAAAAACAGGGAGCACAAATTTTAATTAAATAAACTCAATAATAAAGTCATACGGACGATAGAATATACATTTTTAAAATTATTTTTAGTATGAAAATCTCTCTCGTTATGTCTATCAATTTACAGTAAAACTACTCTTCTGTTTGTAGTTATGCATAAAAAGGTTTCTTCATTTATTTAAGAATCTTTCTTATGAAATATGTGACTTTTGTTGGTCCACATCCAGCTAAGAGCACTATAATCAGCCCTAAACCAGCTGTTGAGAGAATGGACAGAAAACCTGGAGTTTGTTTTGCCAACATCTTTATCCTGGGGCCTCCTTGCGCAAGCCTGATCACTGGGCCATGCTTGTTCATGTAGAAAATTTAATTATGTGTAACAAGGTTTAGCCTGTGACACACTCTTTATAATTGAGGAAGATTAAAAAAAAAAAAAAGTACAGAAAGAATTGTTGTAGTGTTAGGAGTTACCCCCAACTTCTACTTCACTATTACACTTGTCTCCACTGACCAACAGCCAGAATAGGATAATCAAGGTGAAATTAAAGCCTTATTAAAGTACTCATGTCAAAAATTACAACTTGATCGACAAGAAGAAAAGTAAATCATCAATAGGGCCACCAGCCACACTGAAACAGCGCTGGAGTAATCATGTGGAAATTTTCTCGCCCCATTTCAGAGATCATCATGAGAAAAATGATGGGCTGACCCACCAAATCAAACCAAATTTTTGCTATGAACAGAGTTGTGAGGTGGAGTCATGTGAGCAAAGCCAGCCCACTTGAATGGGCCAATATTGAGAGGCCCCTAGATACACCTATGATTATCAGTACACAGATTATGGTTTCATTTAAGGTTACTAGAGGTGACTGCTATGGATCCTCTACATCTCAATCCAGAAGCAACTGAGTTGCTGGCATGAACATATCTGTTTAGTTATGAAGTAACTGGTTTCCTGGCATAGAAAACTCCCCATGTATGTTCACCACCTCTACATCTAGTTAGTTTGTTTGTCCAGCTATTCACTAAAGAGCTGTAGTCTTCACTTGAGAAGTCCTGGATGGAAAGCATAAGCAAAGTCATAAGATGCACATAAAATAAATAAATAACATAAAATTCAAAGTGTAGTATTGATGGAGAGGTTGAGGAGAAGGACAAGCAGGGCAAAGGTTTTAATAACTTTTTCCATAGCAGCTGCTAATGGTGTTATGGTCTGCCATGCCTGAAAAGGTGCCGTATGATGAAACATGAACACAAAGAGCCTACTCCCAGGCTAAAAAGATTGTGGTAAGAGGTCCTGCTAAGTGAGGGATGACCACTCGTAACCAGCTGCTATTGAAACCCCTAGACTATGAGGGTAGAGTTTCATGTCCTGCTGTATCTTTTTTAAAATAAATTTTGCAATACCTCCTTCAACATGCCAGCTCCTTCTTTTTTCAATATTTTAACACTGAACAAACTAAGATTTTTGTAGGAAAAAAACAAACAAACAAAGTAGCAATTTAATTACCTTGATGAACTCCTCTTTTGACTTTTCAAAATTTTTCAGTTCACTCTCTAGGATCTGTGTAAACTGTGTTGTTCTGTCTTCAGCTGTGACTGCCTCAAATCCAACTTCACGTAACATCTGTGAAAAGATTCAAACAGAATATCAAGTTTTGAAAAAGATTAATTAATTTCTCTCAGCCATTCCGATAGAAACTTAAATCTAATATACCAAAGTTGGGGTTGAAGAGCATCATTGACCCCTTGGCTGTCAACCCCATGGAGAAGTCCAGTGCCAAAGTATATTGCCTTTTTTTTTTTTTTTTTTTAAATATATCTAACTTGTTCTGAGTTTGAGAGGCCAGGTTATTTTACGTCTCCAGTGCCAGCAGTGAATGGGTTAAAACATATGTAAGAGGTTCTCATTCATTGCAGCTCCCCTGCTATTTTACTCATCTGTTCTTTTGCTGACTAAGAACCAGACTTTGGCTACACTAAACCTGAACACACTCACCTTTCCGTAGCTTTCAACATCAATTAAGTGGTACTGGCGTTCTGCCAGGTACTTTTTGAATAGCTCCGAGTGTTCACCACGACTACAACAGTAATCTGTGATCAGTAACTGTCCACCAGGCTTGAGCCAACTCTGTTGTAAATAAAACAATCATTTTGTGTCTTTGTGAATGAAAGACTTGAAAAAAGGTGCATGTGATGTTTCCTGTAGTTACAGTCAGTACAATTTCCCATGAATTTTGTGGCTTGCATCAGGTGTGCAGTTGGTAAATGGGTTACAATATCTTCTCTGTTCACCTGTTACATTCTGTTTACTAACTGAACAGCTGAAACAAGCTATCAAACATTTCGTAATTGACATCCAACCCTTAATTTTTATCTTAGCAGCACCAGTAAATCATTTAACAAACAGATGATGAGAATAGGAACTTATCAGCTGGAGGGTGTCTCATTAATATGAAATCATTTTCATCTACATTCAGTTGTTTAAAATGCATGACAAAAAAGAAAGGAGCTTTTAACCAGATCTTTAGAGGTAAATGCTGAAATGATGTCCAAATTAATGGTTGGGTTGCTTACCTAAAAAAAGTTAAGTCAAGGGGTTGTTTTCAGTCTGATGCAAAAGGTCACTGAGCTATAGACATCCCAAATATATTATGCAATGTTATTGATTCCTTGTAACTAACATTACGGTTAGATTTTTACAATATCCTATTACAATAACAAATATACATGTATGTTTACCACACTACCCAGTAATACAAAGACTAATGTAAGAAATATAATTGATGTTTCCCTTAACAGAATAAAGGACTACAAGCAATGAGCCAAGTATGTCTCACCAGAATCTTCTTGAGAAGGGCTTTTTTGTCCTTTATATGAAGAATGGTCTCTCTGCTGTATACTGCATCAAATCTTTCAGCAGGGAACTCTCTTGTTGAGGCATCACTTACTTCAAATTGGACCTTTTCAATACAGCAAATGAATATTATTCTTTGATCAAGTTACACAAAAGATTTCAAGATTGGCAGAAAAAAAACCATTGCTTCTCTTCACACACCTGGCTACTTTTAGAACTTTCATATGCTTTAAGAGCAAAGTTGATCATGTTTGTGGACAGGTTCCATACCAAGAACATGAGCGTGGTATGTCTGAAACAAAACAATTTCATGATATAGGACAGCTGTGACTCAGATGTGCATGGCAATTCCCTTAATTTAGTGTACAACAAACTGTTACAAAAAGAATAACTGATCAGAAATCCTTCAGTTGGTACTCACATTAGCAATGTAGAAGGCACTTCCACCTATGCCACACCCCAAATCTAGGATGTGCTGATCTTTCTGAAGATTCAGTCGGCCAACAAATTCCTTGAAATACAAAATGAGATAAGGATGAAAGATTTGTCAAGGTTTTGATCACAGCTACAAGAAGCTACTACCCTGTAAAATGAAGATATAACCTCAGATTTCAATGCATGTCATCACACCTTCATTGTTGTCATCCCTCCAGGACTCACAAAGCCTTTTCCAAACACTCTTTCATACATGAGGATCCCTGCCTTGTTATACTGATTGTTGTCAAGAAATTCCTGCATGTTTCCTTTGCTTTCCATTTTTTAACATCACCTTTTTCCACAACCAGGAAAACTGGTGCTTATTTTGTTTGTGCTGCAAAATATATTACACTACATCAGGAGCAGGTCTGAACAGGATTGTAATTCTGCATTCTTGGGAATGAAAGTTGACTATCTCTATGCTGTTGTCCAACATGATTTGGAAATAGGTACTGGTAAATTGTTGAGAAAATCTTAAAAATGCTACATGCAACCATTCTCCATCAAATAAAGGGATAACAGATTTGATATTAACCATTTCTTGCCACAGAAATTTTTTTAAACAATTTTTAAAATTTTTTTATTTAGCTTTGCGCAATTATCTCAGGCAGGGAGACCACTACAGCTTTAGCCAATTACAGTGGATTAACAATGACAAGGCCAGACCCCCTCCCACATTCCCAGTAAACAGGCCAGACCACATCACAGTAATCTCGTGAGTGGGTTCTTTAATGTTCCCTGCCTAACCAAATTGACTAATTAATAGAAGCAGGAGACAGGACCTATGGTTTATTTGTCCTTATCCAGAAGACTAGAATGTCTATCCATTTCTCGACATTATAGAAAGGTAGCACATTCTCCTCAGTTATATTACGACCTTGAGTGTTGGTCTGGCTGGGGCAAACTGGTGTAATTCAGGGTTTACATAGACAAATGTGGTAGCAAGAGAGTAGTATAAAAACAGGAAAACACTCTGCAGGTTTGAAATTGAAATAGCTGAGGCCATTGAATTTTACCAGAAAATTCTGCCATGTGGGTGGAAATTCTTAAATTTCTGATTTTAACTGAATTCCCTGATATCTATAGCAATTTTTAGTGTTTTGGTAAGTATTAGTGTGTTAACCTCACTATGGAATTGAGGGAGAAGTGACTTCCAAATTGTACACCCTCCATTACTTGGGTAGAACTGACTGTTTGACATATAAATGGTGTCAAAGAAGACATTTAATATGTACCTTTTCATAACATATTTACTGACTGGGGTTACCTTTGCATATGCCTCCACTGAACGCTTGGTCACCACTTCCAGGGATGAGGAATTACCATTAGGAAGTTTCACTTTGACAGCAGAAAAGACTTCTGTGTACATTTGAGGGGTCCTGTACACTGTGGGATTTTCGGAGTTTTTCATGTCCCCTGAGGAATGATAGCAAGACTCCCGGAAAAAAAGGTGGCCACCATCTCGTAGCCACAGAAGCATGTTCATAGCCAACTTCTCAAGTTCTTCATCAGAAAGGTACATCAGAAGCCAGTTGGAGAAAATCACATCATAGCTGCGACAGAAAGAGTGATAACATGAAGGTTAGTTGGGTTATTCAGAAGCTCTTTTCTCTATCTTATTATATCTCAGTCAATACAGGTGCTATGATTGGTCAGTTCAGCAGTTCCCTCCCCCTCTATTTACACCCAGAGATATACAAGTATCTTATTAACCTCCTTTTCCGTCTGTACTGTAAGTTACAGAACCTTGTTTTGTCTGCTGACAAATCTTGGTCTGTAACTTTCAGTATAGACCTCAAACTTGTGAAGTAAGATGTATACATGCAATTAATATGTAAATATCTAACAGTACTGTTTTGTCTGCAAGCGCAATAAAGAGATATATAAAGAGCTCATATTCAACCCTGTTCCTTAGAATACCCTACTGTATTTAACCAGTCACAGAAAAAAAAAGCCTTCTGTTTTCTTAAGAGTGACCAGCATGTAGTTTCTCTTTATTGTATCACTCCTGAATCAAACATTGGGGTCACAAGAATAAAGGAAATGATCACCACTGAGAGAAGCTCTTGATGGTTAAAAAATTCTCCTTCTTGGCACTTTAAGAAATGTATAGAGAACAGTATGGAGAATATGCATTCTGATGTTAAGGTGTAAAGTGTTAAGGTCTGACTCAAGGCTACCTTGTTTAATCCATTTCCATAGATGTTCACCAGTTTAGTTGGACAGTAAAAATTCCAACTGTTATATAATGCTTTTCAATAACAGAGGAAATATTGATAAAATGGTTTCACTGTGAGATATTTACCTTCCTTTTGGCAATTCCAGCTTTGTAACATCAGCACAAACAAAGTCAATGTTGTTGAACTTAGCGCCATTCACTTCCTTGTTCTTGTCAGTAAATGACTGCATGAAATCAACAGCAGTAACATGACGAGCTTCCTGTGCAATATCTCCGGTAAAACGTCTGTTAAGAAACAAAAAAAGGCACAGTCTTGACATACCTGTTGCATCCAGCTTCAAGTCAAGTGTGGCCTTACTATGGGAACAGTTACACTACCGGACTTTTTCTGTCACAATAATAGTGACATATTGTAAGAGAATATTTTCATAATGCATCAATCAGTTTATCTGGTGCTTTTACTCTGTACACTCAACAAAATTCTCCTTTAAGGATATTCCATGTTGTTTTCCATGTCTACCCAAATGGTTCCAAATTGCCACAATTATTATTTCCAAATCAGTAAATACAGATGCCACAAATGATATGTTTGCTTAGTGTTGTGTTTCACTAAATAATCTATTTAATCAATCCAAGGGAATTGACTTATCTCTTAAAAAATGTTATGTGGTTACAGATGTAACAATCATCCAAAGTACTATAATTAAAAGATTTTTTAATCTAAATATATGAACCCTTATCAATTGACATTCCGAAGTTAATAATAATGGCATGTCTAAGTTAAATGATTTATACAGATTTGGTCAAAACTAAGAAATCTTGCTTCAGTAAAAATCCCATATACTAGATCATGAGATCATTGCAAGATTTTTAACATAGAGTAAATAATATCCATCACCATGGATGTGATGATACCAGTACCATGACATATTTACCTTCATCAGCAAACAGTCAAGTACATACTGACTCTGAGTGCAGCGCAGGGCGCGGAGGATAGCCTCTATCACCAGACAGGTGGTTTTCAAGAGGCTCCTCTGATCAACACTTGATGAAACAATAACAACACAACATGAATCACAATTAAAATCCTGACATAGAAGAAAAGGTAAGTAAGTTAATTTAAAGGGAAGGGCTATTGCCTGTATAAGTTCCCAAATTTTTCTATCCAATGAGAAAGGAAAGCTTTATATACCCTAAGTTTGTGAAGGTGCTAAAATTTTTGATGACTTTACTAATAGTCAAACTTTATTTTAGCAATCACCCAAAATGCCAAGCCTATTCAGCTGCCTGTATAAAGTGGTCTTTTAGAGAAATTGAAACTGAGGAGATTTTACAAGCTCAAGTTTGGTGTTTTGGAAAAGTGATCACAAACATTTTGTCAGCACACAGGAAAATTTGATATCACTGAGATTGATAGGGATTTAAATACGGTATTTCCTTAAATAAGTACCCACCCTCCAATAGGCACCTTCCCCTAACTAAGTGCCTACCCCTGAGGCCACAAGTACTCCCCTCCTCCCTCACTTTCTTATAATATGGCTATATGGAAAACCCTGCTTCTATTGCCAATTTATTTTTTTTAACCATTTAACCTTCAACTACAGTGTGATCAGTACAGGTTAATAATTTCTTAATAATTAATAATAATAATTAATAATAATAATTTCTTAGTGGTCCCCTTGATTAAGCCTCTTCCTTCCAACAAGTTCCCCTCTTTTAAGTCAAAATTTTAAGTAAGTGCCTAGCAGTTCTTTAAGGAAATATAGTACCAATTATATTTAAGGAAACATTCACTGTAGGTCATACTTCTAGAGAAAAAAAGCAAACTAGTGTAACCCTTTAACTTTCCAGATCTGATTGTTGATTCTCCCCTCTAGCTGCTGCTCTCTCTAGCTGCTAAACATTTCCTCATAAATTAGTTGTGAGAATTTGACATTAAATCAAGATAATAATTTCCACCAGATAAGTTTCAGTATTCTCAATTCCTGTTGCTGGATAATGTAGGATATTATAGGGAGAAGTTGCATGATAATTAATTGAGAAAGTTGAAGGGTTTAAGAAATTTAACCCTAATTTTCTGCCTGAATTGAGATTAACTTATTTAAATTCAAGCACAAAAACATGCAGCCCACATAAAAAAAAAAGCAACACCTTATTGGAAAATATTTTTATTAATTACCCAATTCCTGCTCCCAGCTCCAGGACATCTTTTCCTTTGATATTTGGCAGCATTCCCATGACCTCTGGGTGCTCATCCTGCGTCAAGGTTTCTGCCTTACTGTCCAACATCATTTCCTCAACGCTTTGAGCCATGGAGTGTTTGTTCCAAAACTCAGTCATTTGGTCGCGTGTCTGGTTGGATTCTACAAGTGTTGCCACTGAAAATAACATGGCTTTTCAGGTAAATGGATACAGTTTAGGGTCACTTAAAACAAGCTTTTTTGAAACGTTGCAGAAAGTCTTTTACTGTAAAAAACAGTTTTCCCAAGGAACCAATTTAAGGCTATTCCCATGATCTGCATGACTAAAAAAATGGGCAAAAATTAGGTTCATTTCCCCGCTATTCTGCCCCAATAATAAAAATAAAAATCATAACAATATACTTTCTGACAATAAAAAAACTGCCTACACAAGTCGATTAAAAACAATTTCTCTTTATTGGCCAGCCTTGTTCAGGCAATTGGGCTAAATATTGGCCTCGTTCTTTGGTGCAAAAAATAACTTGTAAATAATATCCATCTGTCGCAATGATACCCAATATGCCTCTCTTTTTAATGAAGCAATAAAAAGTTTCGTTTTAGTTTAAGACAAGTTGCTTTATGGAATGTAATTGATGGAGAAAACTTATTCCAAATCTTTTAAATGGAGAGTTGACATAGAAAATTTGTACATCTGCCTTCCTGTTACTTCTCTGAAAAGGCAAATTTTAAAATTCTATTATTCTATTGTTCGTCTACGCCAACATCATCGAGGATTGCACACAGCAAAATCACTCGATATACTGAAAATATCTTGTTTCAACTGCAACGTTGACAAAAAAAAGAGAAAAATAAAATGAAAAGATATTTTAAGAACAAGTTTTCCTACGCTTCCCTCGAAAAAAAATTTGGCTGAAAATAACATGTAAGGCAACAATAAACAGACCAAGAGATGGTAATTCAGCGAAAACGCCAAAATTTTTTCGCGTTCGTTAGCTTTGCAGGAAAGGGTAGACAACATTGCACAGGATGAAAGATCCTCAGCGACATCAGACGATTGTAACTGCATAGAGCGCTGGTTGCGCTAAAAGGTAATCAACGATGACCGGTTCCAAAATTTCAACAGGAAAATTATGTATGACTCGCTTGGATCGGATAAGCCGGTTCGAAGTAGATAGGCTACCTTGCATAGAGAGTTAAAAGGCTTTTTCAACAGCAGTCCACTTACTATTTATCAAAAGCTCTTTATCCTTCTGTGTACCAAAAAGCCAGGCTATGGAGAGAGCAACGAGTATTCCGAAGACCAATGAGGAACAGTACATACGCAAACCGATCTAAATCACCTGAGAACCGGATAGTTTGTACTTGCCACCAGTGGTTTCACGGTGTTAAACACGGCACGTGATCAGCTGAGTGTTTATTTCGAAATTCCTGTATCTCGCTGTGTCAACAAGTTGGAACTTTGATTATTCGACAGTTCCTGTTTTGGCAATACCTCGTACTATGGTGTCACAACCTGGAATAATCATTAATTCGAAACTAATGCTCGCAATTTTAAAATGATTTGCGAGGGGAGAAAGAGGACTTTGTCAGGCTGAGCTTCAAGCTATCATTTAACCTTTAACATTAACAGAACAGACAGAGTTAAATCAAGAGTAAGTAATTACTGCAACAAATATTAGTCAGATTTTTAGCCTGGTTACATTTGGTTGAAAGGTCTATTCGCCTCATTCGACGTGGCCTTTTTTTCCTTTCTTTTTTCGTTTTTGTTTATAAGTGTTCAAATCGGTAGGTCTGGGGAGAGTCCGTCCAATTGTAGCTCACGTGTAGCCATACCCTTCCCTACAGAGTGAAATGGAAGGGAAGGGGAGGGTACGGCTTCATAAGGGCTAATCCAAACATTTTCTCGAATTAATTTCTTTCAAGACGTTTTCTGGCTGAGAGGAAATTTAACCAGTTGTGTCATTTGGAAAAAAAGGCTACCAAATGTCAATGAATGTTGAGGGGCTTTCAAAAGTGTGAGACACGGACCAAGCGCTAAATAGAAACATTGTAAATGTATTTTTTCACATCAAGCCTTTTTGTTTGTTAGATCAGAAGTTAAACCTAGCTGTTTGACTAAGCTGGGCTAATTTTATAAAACTCGCTCAATAAAGGGTCGGGAAAGAAATCCTGAAAAAGACCCTTACAATTATTTTATATTAAAAAACAAAAAACAAAAACACAACACAACAAAAAAAAAAAGATGAGGAGGAAGGGGGAGGGGGGATGATCGAAATTCGGTTTGTCTCAACCCAGTCCCTACCGAGAAGTAAATAAGATGACCGCCGTCAGCTACGAGCCAATGACCTTTTCTTTTCGCCGTGATTATAGTTCTGTAACAGATAGAAATGCTTCCCTCGGTCGGTGTTGTTGATACAGGGAACTCATCTCGTATACTTCTGCCGCTTCTACGCTCAGCCGGTTTTACAGTCAGTGGAATATGGGGTGCTTCAAAACAGCAAGCGAAGACGATGGCAGAGGAGTACAAAGTTCCATTCCATACAGTTAAAATAGACGAATTACTTCTGCGTGAAGACGTGGATTTAGTGTGTGTGCTTTGCCCACCTCACGTTCGAGCTGAAGTGGCGGTGAAAGCTCTTTCTATCGGAAAACACGTCCTCTGTGATTCTCCTGTAGGTCTTAGCAAGGATGAAGCTGAGAGAATGGTCCAGGCTGCTCAATATTATCCTAAGCTTCTTTCTCTTGTCAAACACGAACTCAGGTTTCTTCCCGCCTTTATCAAAATGAAGCGATACGTGGAGGAAGGTTTTTGTGGCAACCCACTAATCTGCGAGTGTAAGATTGAAATGGGTTCATTGCTAGGTAACAATTACACCTGGATGTGTGATCAGGCCATGGGTGGTGGGGTGCTGACCAATCTTGGGGCCCACATCATTGATCTTGTTTCCTTCTTAACCAACCAAAGAGCTGTAGAAGTTCATGGTACTCTAAAAACCTTCATTCCTCAAACAGATGAGGTTTCAGGCTTTCGTCATATATCCAGTGATGACTATACAGCTTTTCAGATGAAACTGAATGGAGGGGCTTTTGCGACAGTTTCTCTTAATGCCCACATTCCAGGACGTTACTCTCAAACTGTCACTATATACGGTACCAAGGGGCAGCTGATCGCGAGGAATGGTAGTTTATATGGAATGAAGAATGGTGGCAAAGAAGAACTCATTTATGGAGACATTGCCCGCATCCCGGGTATGTTCAATGTGGAGAAACTCCCACCCAGTATCTTTCTGACAGGTCTTGAAGTGTGGGTGTCAGAGATAAAAAGAGCATTTGAAGAATCCATTGATAAAGATGATCGAAGAATTGCTGATCTGCAGACTATTTCCAGTGCAGCTTCATTTCATGATGGTTAGTTTGATATCCTGGATAATACATGGGTAGAAGAGAAGGCACAGGGGTATGGGGGGGGGGGAGGGGGGGAGGGACTGAGCCCCTTGAAAAAAACTGGTGGGTCAAAATTCCATATGGTGTAGTGTGGAAGTTATTTTATTTAAAAGATGCACTTGACTTGGCAGAATATCTACCCTTGTGTTTTTCACAATTTGTTTTATCAACATTGTGTATGGGAAGACACCGAGTTGCAGGACTCTTTCTCAGACAACTGCCTACTTATGAAAAAATCAGTAGCTAACACAATTAACATGTGGCTTGATTTTTTTTGTCTAACTTGTGACAAGAAATCATAGATTAAGAATCAAATTTTTTTTTAATGAAGGCATAATAATAATAATAGTAATAATAATAATAATATTAATAAAAAAAGACTTTAATTAGGGATTTTAAACTAAATAGCCAAAGCTGATGAACTTGTGGCCCTCTATAATTAGCATGTTGCTTCTTAGCTCAACACAAGGTCAGAATCAATAGAGGATGAGAACAACTTCATTCCATTACAGGTGTTTTTAATTAACACTGTGATGACTGTTTCTTCAAATTGCAGGCCTTTATACCAGAACCGTCCTTGATGCCATTATTGAGTCCAGTGGACATGGTACTTGGTGTCAGGTTGAGTTTGTTGCTAATGAAGAAACTGGGGAAATGAAATCAGGCCCTGAGGAGAAGTCAGTACAAATCATCACTGAGCCACGAAAGGAAAAGGCAGGTGAAAAGAATCTTGCATCTCCTGTACTGCGAAAGATGCTGACTCAGTGAGCTTGGGAGAGTTAAGATAAACTTTGAAAGAGGATAATTTTATTCAAGCAACTATCAACAAATTTCCAATGCAATTATTATTTCAGCCAGTTTCTTTTTGTTTTGGCAAACATAAGATATGAGGAAGCTTGGATGGAAAAAATGGCACCTTTTTACCTTTCTGGGATGGTTTTGTGGTTTCAACCTTTTGAAAAAGTTGCCCTTTTGAAAGATCTCTGGTTCCATTCTCAAGTTAAAAGTTCAAATGAAAAATAATTTCATCTTTAAGGAGATAATTCTTGGTTTTGCGAAAATTTTGTATAGGTATTGGTATTGCTCATTTTCAACTTCAAAAGAACTACCAAGGAAAAGATGCAAGAAGCATCAAAAGCCAGTTATACATTTTACACTACAATGCTTTAAAAATATAGAAATGGCATAATCTGGCAGTTTCAGGGTGTATTGCTAAACAAAGTATTGAAAAGCTCAGTTTTCCGTGTTAAAAATCCTTTACTGTGTTTGAGAAATGTTTATTGCCTAATTTGAGAAACAATTTGTACAATTACTTTATAATTAAATAAAGACAGAAGCTCCTTCTATGGCCTTTTCTGACATTTTTGGATTGCATGTCACTAGAAAGAAATCCACAAGTGGGTCTCACTCAACAGGCAATTGTCTCAAAAATTTTGTACTGCTTGGACAGCAGCAAAAAAAAAGAATGAATTAATAAATTAAAACTCAACCCTCTCTTTATTATTCAATACTAAATTAATATTAAAATGTTATTACATTTTACTTTCATTTATCTTTTCTTATTTTGCTATATAAGCTTTTTATAAAATTTGTTTGGTCAAAAAATAACATATGCTCAGTAATGGGTAATTAGAAGCTTCAGTAATTAAAGTTTCAACGATGGCAACCACATGGAATTTAATCCTCTTAATTCTCAATATGTGCTGATTCTAGAACGAGAATAGTACTTGTTGCTATCACGACTGAGTCACGAGTTGTTTGCTTCAAAACTTATGATTAAGTTTCATTTTCCGAGAAAATACCTCTAAGGGTTCAGTCTGTCATCTTTATCCTGATGATCTTTCTTAATGTACCTCGTAAAACAAAGGTTTTTATGTTAACCAGTTAAGGCTCTGATAGAAGGAGCCTTTTGATTTAGATGATTAAAATCCTCGAAATTACCTCGCCTTCACGAGTGAAACGAGACAATGGCTGAGTTGTTGTGTGATCTCGTGCTTGTCACGCGCTCTGACGTAATATCACCAGTCCCTGATTTACGTAGTGAGGTCACGCGACACGAATGGATAAATAACGACGCTCTAACCAGTTCATTTGTCAGTTTCATGAGAGACTGGTCGTGTACCTTCCAGAGTCTACAAACTCTGTTAGTATCACTGGTTTCAATACTTTGTACACACAATAGTTTTCAAGTGCTAGTGAGTTTGAAGAATGTCAAACCGCCAAGATTCGCCCGGCGAGAATCGTGACAAGTTCAGGTTCGCCATCGATCGAGGTGGGACCTTCACAGACGTTTACTCAGAATGTCCCAACGGAGAAGTAAGAGTGATGAAGCTGCTGTCAGTTGATCCTGCATATCCTGATGCACCTAGGGAAGGAATAAGACGGATTCTAGAACAGGTAAAAGTGTTTCTTTGTCCTTAAGCTATAAAAAAGCGAGAAATATAACAACCTGGATTAACTCAGCAATCTCTATAGGTACCAGTTAATTTGGTCACGTGACTAGGCATCGTGGAAGAAGTTATCGAGATTTAAAAACTCTGGCAGGATTTTTAAATTTAGCTTGAAGAGATAACTTAAACTTGCCAATAGTTGACCTATTGAAGATCGTCACGCCGTTACCAGTGCTAATATAATTTATTGCTTCATGGTTATTCTGTTATAATAGTAACGTGCGGGAAAAAAAATGCGAGCTCCGCTTTTAGGCTTGGCTAAATCTATATATTATACCTTGATGGTTTTACAGACTTTTTGATTCTTAGCTTGGTATTTATTTGTATCGTTTTCTACTTTTTGATATTTTTTTTTACCATAACCTGTGTCTGATATCAGTGACACAAACCAGTGATTTAAAAAGATTTTAGTAAAGAGCATTCAAAAATTCTTAAGACTCCTAGTTAGAGGAGTTGATCAACCATCCATACATAACTAAGAATCAGGACTAGATCATGCCTCCTTGCAATAAAACAAATGTAAATATTTCTTTTATTGCAAAGAAACATCAACTACACTTTGGCATTTGCTCTGATGTGGGACGAACAATTGAAACATCAGCTTTAGAAAATCTTGATGGTGGACAATTTACATTTATCAATGCAGTTGATGACACCAAATTATCCATACATGTTAATGGTTTACAGGGTCCTGAAAACTTTCTCCTGCAAAATTTCCACATAGCCCTGTACTTCCTTATGTATCCATATATGGGGATTTATTATTTAGTGTATCACCAGTAGGTTGTGGATACATAATGAAGTATAGGGCTGTGTGGAAATTTTTCCCTTGTCTCCCCTGAAAATTTGGGAAGCTTTTTTTATCATTTGGTAGAATTCCCAATGCTTTCAATTATATGACTAATGGAGAGTGGATAACTGTTGTTTTTCAGGTGACAGGAGTAAAGATGCCTGCAGATCAGCCAATTGATCCAAAGTACATTGAGTGGATAAGGATGGGGACCACAGTGGCTACAAATGCTCTGTTGGAACGAAAGGGAGAAAGAATGGCTCTGGTTATTACTGAAGGATTCCATGATTTGTTGCATATTGGCAATCAGACAAGACCTAATATATTTGATTTAGTAAGTAATCCTTTTAAAACAAGAAAAAGAAGTGTTTTCATTTTGAGTGAAGGTTGCTAGAGGCTTTCCTATGCCATCAACAGTTGTTTAGGCGTTTGGAAGTACAGCCAGGTGCTGGATGACAACAACACGATTTGAATGTCAAAACTGCATGATTGCAAAACTTCCATTGAGCCTTTCTCAACTGAAGATTGTAGTACCTGTGCACTTAAGATTGGATTAAAATTTTAAAGATAAATTTGTTGATTTATGATTTCTTACAGTTGATGACTAATTGCTCTTTTACAGAAAGTTATATGTCCAGAGGTACTGCATGAAGATGTTATAGTTGTGAAAGGTAGACTGGTTTTAGAGCAAGATGACAGTAAAATTCAAAGACCACAAAACTGTAAAATAGTGTCTGGAAGCACTGGGCAAAAGGTGTGTGTGGCAGATAGCAATGAATTAATTTCAGATTTAAAAGAAATAGTTTTATGACAAACAAAATTGTGACTTCCCTTTTATAATTTACAGTTCCTGCAGAATTCTAGTTCGGCTCCAGAAATTCCACTAAAATGCTTCCTTTTTTTCCTACCACTTTAACAGAATTTCAAATGATTTTTCATACATTTGATTGATATTAATATTTGATTGATATTAAAATTTAAATAGGAAAATGCAAGTAAACAAGTCTGTAATTTTTTTTTTGCATCTCGTTGGTTTGAGATAAATACAAGTTCTCTAAAGCAATCCTGGAGCATAGTTAAAATCAAAGCAAATACTACCTGGTTTACCTGTTATGTCCAGTTGAAAATAGTCCATTTTACAGTTGTTTGGTTACCAAGCCTTTGAACAGGAGTGAGGCTAAGGGTGACCTTGTTATGATACAAACCTTGTTTCTTTTCAAATATAAATAACTTTGTTATCATGTAACTAAATACTGGTCTTTATCACAACAAGATCACCCTCAGCCTCACTCCAAATCAAAGGCCTGGCAACTATGTACATAACTGTAAAATGGCCTGTTAACCCAATTTTTTAAATAAGATATTAAATCATGAAAAAAATGATAGATGCTTACTATATATATCTTTCTTTGTAGCTTGAAGAGTGGGAACCTTTGGACAAAGGAAAGCTTAGAAAAGACCTACAGGTAATCTTCTGACAGTCTATCAACATGAACTCTGTTATCTAGATCAGCTGAGATAATTATCATGTATAATTACAACAAGTAATTATGACTGAATAGATATGCACTGGACACAAATAATATCACTCAAAAGTAGTGGAATCCTGCATTTGTCATTTCACCGACATTATACAAGTAAAGGTACAAATGAAGAAAACTTGACACTTGAAGAAAACTATATTTTTTTACAGAGAGTCCTTGATAAAGGGATCAAGAGTTTAGCTGTTGTGCTCATGCACTCTTACATGTAAGTATATATCTCATAAAGGGGACTGGAATTGAGCATGCTGGCATGTTTGATTATGAAATGTTTTATGGTTGCTTCTGTTACATGCATGATCCTTTAGTGACTCTTGTGAACTGTAGCATTGTTTGATAATGATAATGATGGCAACTAGTCTATGCCAAACAATCCAAAATGGTGCTCACCTGGAAATCCAAACATGTAAATATCGGTTGGATCTGTTTCTACTTTTTATGTTTCAGTTCCAATTTCCTAATTATTTTGCAAAAGGATCTTCATAATACAAGTTTAGGGCCAACATGTAAATATTGGTTGGATCTGTTTCCACTTTTTATATGTTTTGGTTCCCATTTTCCAATTATTTTGCAAAAGGATCTTCATAATACGAGTTTAGGGCCAACTTGTTACAGCAGTTAGAGCTTCCTTTAAAAAGTTATTTTAACCCACTCTAAGGAAGAAAGGCAACCCAGACCATTTCAATAATTTTGATTTAGGCAATCATTTACATTCTAGTGTGCCCTTTAGAATGATATGAAAAGTAATGTTAACATTGGTGTACAGCCATTTTATGAAGGGATCTATGGTTGTAAATGGTTTCTTGGATAATTGTCTGGAAAAGTTACTCAATAACTGATAATTCCCTAATGGAAGTTCAAGTGTTAAATCTTACCAGGTATTATTTGTCACATATTCAGGTATGATGTACATGAAAGAGAAGTTGGTGAAATTGCCCTAGAGATGGGTTTTGATCAGGTGTCACTCTCTTCTACAATAATGCCCATGGTTAGGATTGTACCCCGAGGTTACACAGGTTAGTTTTCTTTACAATAGCAAGTTACAACAGTCATTATTATTTGCTCCTTTGCATGAAGAGCTTGTGGTTTCAGAATCATCAGAATCATCAGCTTTTTAACAACATATTGAATTTGAGTTTGATTTACAATGTGTAGCTTCTGCCGATGCTTATTTAACCCCTTGTATAAAGAAATATATCAGAGGATTTACAGCTGGCTTTCAAGATGGCATCCAGGTTGGTTGGTTGGTTGGTTGATTACTGTATGTGCAAAAATTATATATATCCAATAAGTTTGAGAGGAAAGGTAACTTGTGCCACTGGCCAAACCTGATGAAAATAAGGTTCTGGGCAGGTATAGCATTTAGATTTCTCTCACTGCATGCCAGTTCACATATCCCTCTGGGACTTCAATCATTATAATATCTCATTTTAAGAAAGCTGTGTTTTTATCCACTCTCAGAGCAGCTTGATGTGAAATCACAGAGTGCAAATATTTCTGGGAAGGGTTGGGTGAGGAACCTTGTCCCAAGACAGGATGGTTTATTTGTGTCATTGTCATGTTGTGTGTTTAATAATTTGCCATTGCTTTTGATAACAATGTAGATTGTGAAGTGCAGTGTAATTTTTGTATTACAGTCATGTGGTAATTTATGATTGTTCTATGATTGATCTTTTTGCAGGACAAAGTGTTATTTATGCAGTCTGATGGTGGCTTGACTCCTGTGTCAAAGTAAGTGGTAAATTATAGAAAAGCATGCAATGTTTTTTTTAGTGTATAATTATACTTTACCCTCTAACTCACAAGATCTCGTGAGTAATTCTCCTTACTGTCTGCTGTAGAGTTCTTGTGATGTTAGTCTGGGGAATTTGGTATTGGGTCAACTAGTAATCCCTAAGTTAATATTCTTCTTTACTCTCATCAATTGTCTGCTTGATGTTATATTAATATTGTCAGGAGAAATTCTGTCTTTGTCACTAATGAGAGCTAAAGGGTTAAGCTTTCTACCTCAACCTGAATTAAATGAACAGTGTCAACAAAGTTTATAAGTCATTGATATTATTGCCATTTTGTTGATCAATCCATTAATTATTATTATTGTTATTAATATTGTTATTATGTTGTTATTGTCATTTACAGTATGTGCAGTTAAGGAAGTGATATCCACTGGACATTTTAACATGTTTCCAATAAATTGCACAGTAATTTGTAATGTGTTTTTGCAGGTTTTATGGATCAAGGGCCATTTTGTCTGGACCTGCAGGTGGTGTGGTAGGTTCCAAAGTTTTATTCATTTGACTTTTTTTTCCAAAAGGATAATAAAGTTTGCTTTTTGTGCAGGTTGGTTATGCAATGACAACTTTTCACAGAGAGACTGCGCAACCAGTCATTGGATTTGATATGGGAGGTAATAAAAGAATAAAACATTATCATGTTATTTGATCTTGAATAGGTCTGATATTTTTACTGGAAATTTGTTACAGCTAAAATGATGGTAAAAGTAGTGTTAAGATTGTGTCTCTATTTTCAATTTAATTATATTGCACCAAATGTTTGAAGAAAGAATGCAGTCCCAAATTGCATTGATTGAGATGATTCAGTGAGAATTTTTTTAGTGATGCAGTGTCTCCTATAACAGTAATTTGTCCTAGCCAGACTTTCTTCACATCCTAGATTTAAATTTCAACATATTTCCATATAATTCTCACCAAAGTAATGTAATGCCATAGTTAAGTATTTTTGTGCAGCTGCGTACTGGTGAGTAACTATACAGTTTTTTTTCTTCAGGAACATCAACAGATGTGTCTCGATTTGCTGGTCAATATGAACATGTGTTTGAGACAACAACAGCAGGAATCACTATACAGGCACCGCAGGTATGAGGTCCATCTAAGAAGTCAGATTGATTTGGATAATTTTCATTCTTTCTCATTGTGGTATTTCAAGAACTCTGAATTCTGACACCCATAGTTTCATGTATGAATTGTTCTATTATCCATCAGATCTTCATTTAATCAAATACTTTCAGATATTACTAGAAAAGGGTAAACTTAATTTAAAGTAACATGATATCATCTGAAATGCTGACCACCAAACAAACCAGAGTAAGAGGTGTATCTTGGTCTGTCTGGTACTCACACAAGTTTATCTTTTTGGAGTCAAAACTTCAAAGTATACAATTATGACAACAACTTATGCATTGAATATTAAAAAGAAAAATTGTAGTCCTTCCTTGGAATAGTCCATTTTACAGTTGCATGCTTGGTTGCCAAGCCTTTGAACAGGAATGAGGCTAAGGATGACCTTGTTATGATACAAACCGTACTGTTTTTCTAATGTCATCATGCTAAGTACATACTGGTCTCTATCACAACATGGTCAACTTCAGCCTCAAAGGCTTGGAAACAAAGTACACAACTGCAAAATGGCCTATTCAAAAACCACTTAGAGAAATCAGTGGACTGAGTTACCAACTGAAATTTGTTAATATGAACTGGTCTTGAAACACTGTTTTTTGTGATAATTGTTTTTGTAGCTGGACATCAACACTGTGGCAGCAGGAGGTGGATCTCGTCTATTTTTCAGGGCGGGGCTATTTGTTGTTGGACCTGAGTCAGCCAGTGCCCATCCAGGACCTGTTTGTTACCGAAAAGGTGAGTTTATGCCCACAAGTAGAACAGAAAGGAAGAACAGATGGTGTGCTTTTTTCTCCTTTTTCTACCTGGTCTCCTTGCTAGCCATCCTTAACCATTTTCTCCCTAACATCAGTATGAATATTCTCCATACTACTCCCCAGACATTTCCAAGGGTTCTGACAAGGAGAATTTGTTCAACAATCAAAAGCTTCTTTAGTTGGTGATCATCTCCTTTATTCTCATGACCTTAATGTTTGATTCAGGGGTGATGTTGTAAGGAGAAATTAGATGTTAGTCACTCTTAGGTGTTAAAGGGTCATGGTTCATCACACAACACTCTCTCCTCCTCCCTCCCATCCCCTAAGGGAACTTTGTGACTTCCTTTCCCTCTCCATGCCTTTACCAACACCCGTCTATGGTGACTCATTATAATTGTAATTAGCCAAGAGTTTAGAAGGCAAAGTTAAAAGAAGCAATTTCAAAATCTGTTAATTTTCTTAGGTGGTCCTTTGGCTGTGACAGATGCAAACCTAGTGCTTTGCAGGATTCTACCTGAGTATGACGTATATGCTGTTCTTTTATGAAATCATTGCTTTTTTACAGAAATTAACAAATTTATGGTTTAACAAGGGTTTTCCGGATGCTCTCACTGGAAGACTATGAAGAAAGCAGGCGAGCAAGGTGTAGTCTGGGAAGGAAAAAACGGTAGGACTCCTTCCCAGATTTTCGCCGTCTTCTTTGATGCCACGGGCCAGTTACAAGTTTCAGCAACTATAATTTCGTTGCTAAGTTTCTGCAGTATATTTCACGTAGCCATAACCTTATCACAATAGAGCTTTGTATTGATTCGACTGGCTTCATGTTCTATTACATGTAGGCATCGATGGGTTTAAAATTAAGAGATTATTGTTTAGTGGTTAATGTTTAATATCGCTGTCTTTGTAACCTCCTTTTCAACAGATTTTTTCCAAAGATTTTCGGTAAAAACGAAGACTTACCATTGGATTTCGAAGGTTCTCGGGCAGCTTTTAAGAAGTTAACAGAAGAGGTAAGATACTTATTTACATACATGTTTTGGTATTACTTTCTACAAGATTAATGTTTTCCTTGAAGTAAGGAAAGAGTCGTTTACGCCATTTCAAAAAGGAAACAAACACGCTTAGAAGTCGCACAGCAAACAGTTTCTTAAACAATCATGTATTGTAAAATTTAAAAGATCCTACAAGATGACAGATACCAGAGCTGTCTGCTGGGAAGCAATTAGTTGTCTTTCAGGCCAAGCTAAAGGGTCTATGAATTGTCATGAAGTGACATGACCCACTATGGTGGGTCTATGAATTGTAACTTCTTCGGTTACATTCATTAAATCTGCAAACCAGTGTAGCTTCAAACTATGTCTGATTGTCCACCTGGTTGCCGTGTGAACTTTAATATATTTTGGGTGCGGGAATGTTTGCAAAAAAGTCTTTGGAAAACCGGAAGTTGTAGAAGAGGAACCTTTTGATGGCCATTTCCAGTTTTCGAAATTTTAGCATACTGTTCCCTTTACTTCACACGGGGACACAGTCACAAATGAAGACTACTCAAAAACGAAACTGGTTCCCCTTTAGAGCGCTTTTCTATTCAGTGCCTTGAAACCAAAACGAAAGTGTTTACATTAGCCAAACAGAAACAAATACAAAAGATTCCCATACAACCTTAGAATAGATCAGCGGAATGGACCTTAAGCGAGGAAACGCGAGTGACCAAGTCGAGGTTAGGTTTGGTTTTGCATCTAATTTTTGTAGAGGATGGTGTGCAATATCAGATTACTGTTGAAACCCATTGGATCACTGTTTCATTTAAACTGCCCCATGTTATTAACTTATTTCGTCAGCTAATTTCGTCTGTTTTCTTCTCCAGGTTAATGAATTCCTGGCCTCCCAGGACGACGGCGCAAAGAAGGATCCTTTAACGGTGGAACAGGTTGCTATGGGGTTCATTACAGTTGCTAACGAGACCATGTGTCGACCAATCAGAGCGCTTACTGAGGCCAGAGGCCATGACACTTCACGTCATGTTTTGGCATGTTTTGGTGGGGCCGGTGGCCAGCATGCTTGCTCCATTGCACGGTCCCTCGGAATGTCATCTGTGTTCATTCACCGGTGAGGAGAAAGCATCAATTTTTCGCAATTCATGCAAAAAGAGGAAAGCATTCGTCATTCTTCACCTCAACCGCCTTTTTGGTCCATGAGCACTTTCTATTGAGTACTAGAAGTTATTCTGAGTTGCTTTCCTTTTTCTTCACTGATCTTTTTTATTTGTTCTTGTAAAACTTTAACGCGTTTGGTTTTCACTTTGAGTTCCCATTGGCTCCTTGTGGAATTTTTCCATTGTTTTGATTGGCCGTCTTAATTCTTAATTGCGTTTGGTATTAAAAGCGCCCTCATTTACGTTTTGGCATTCGACACTCTACTGGGTCAGGATTACACAGACCAAAGATATGTTTTTTACGGCAATGACGAGATTTAACGTATGGGGCTTGTGGCTATATCGCCCTCTCTGTGAATAGTGAAAGAGCATTTGTAATACACCCCACCGATGCAGCACCACAGTTTCTTTAGAAACGTACTCCCTCCATTCATGTTGAAAACTAGCCGAGAGTTAAAATCAGTTTTGTGTGAATTAACTAGAGAGAGCTTGACTGTTAGAACTGTAACTCAAGGCTAATATTTGAGTAAAATGTCGTCTTACCCAATCCATTATTACAAATAAACCGAGAACTGATTTAACTTTTTCAAACAGATTTGGTGGTATTCTGTCCGCGTACGGACTGGCCCTAGCAGATGTGGTTCACGAGGCGCAGGAACCGTGTGCACGTGAATACAATAAAGGTAACAGGCTAATGTTTCTTTTATATGATTTGAGTTCAGTAAAAACGTCCAGCATTCTGCGAAATGTTCTAGGTGACAAGAACTAGTTTTTATTCGCCGTTGTCTACATTGATCAGAGTCTTTTCTTTTCTTTTTTTTTTTTCTTTTTTTTTTTTTTACAGAGTCGTTTGGCTATTTGGATGAAAGAATTGACTTTTTGATGCAGAAGTGTGTCGAGGAACTTAGAAGCCAAGGGTTTGAAGAGTAAGTGTTGCTTTCCAGCATTTCGTGGTTCGGTTGTTCACAGATAAAACTGTGGTCACTTTTAGTGGAAGGGTGTTTAAAAAGAAAAAGGAACTACAATGTGTACCGAGCAGGATAGTGATCGATCATTCACTCTAGAACCTTATGGCTGATTCTTACCTTTTTCCCTCTACGCGCCCTGTAGAAGTTGAGCGGACACTCTCTCTGGGTACCAGGGTCGACCCCTGTGCAGGGCGTGGACGGAAGAAGTTAAGAGCTGGACCATGGAGCTGATAGTTAAGCACCTAAACTCTTCCCTTTTCGCTCTTTATAGGGGTTGAGCTCCGATGAGTGTTGTTGGGAATGCGAAAGGGTAGTTTGACGTTTTCAGTGTGCTATAATGAGGCTTGACTGATTGGACAAATAAAATAAAATCTTGATTTGGTGCAATAACTTAGCTCGAAATTTACAATCTCTTTTACTCTATCTTCTGGCAAGACGCCTTGGTCAAAGTTGATGCCGGCAGTAAGTAAGAAATTGGCCACATATGAACCACAGTATTTGATATCAATCGCCAAAGCGTACTCTTTCTGCTTAGTAGTTGGGCATCCGGCAAACAGTCTCTACGGTGGGTTCGAATTTCCATGACCCCAAATTTTAACTTTGTCCCAAGTGACTTAAAAGCCCTAAATTACGTTTTACTTTAATTAAAAAATTTTAAGGAACCAGATCTCCACAGAAGCATTCCTTCATATGCGGTACAGTGGAACAGACTGCGCGCTCATGTGTACTGCTGATCCTCAGAAAGACACAAAGGTAGGACTTTTTTGTTTACCTCGTCTCCAGCTTAACCTGGTTTAAAAAAATAATTCTGCGTCTTTTTTGCTCTAAGTGAAAAGTTTCGTCATTTACGATGTCTATTGATAAGGAAAGTCGCGACCAAACGGGAATCAAGAAAAAGTAGTATTGATTGCTTTCTTTTTCTAGGAAGGAGAAACCTGTCGCCATGGTGATTTTGGACAGGCGTTTAAGGAACGGTAAAGACTTTTATACTAAAATGATTTTGGCTTTTCATGTATATTTCCCCCTTAATTTAATCTTGAATTTTTTTTTTTCTATTTATAACTGTAGATACGTTCGGGAATTTGGTTTCACGATACCTAACAGACAGATCCTAATTGATGACATCAGAGTGAGAGGGACTGGACACTCTAAGACATCCGTATCACATGAAATACCAAAAGCGAGCACCCCTCCCCCGGTGAAAAAGGTATTCTTAAGAACGTCTTTCAGATTTAAGTTTACACCCATGTCTCATGGATAAGATTCTTAAGGGAAAAATCACAGATCCAATGAAATCTTAATAAGAGAATTTCAACTCTTTGAATCTGATTTTAAGTAATTCTACCCTTCTGGCTGCCAAAAATTTCCTTGCAAATAAGTCAAGAGAAAATGGTCTGGTAACTTGCAGACCAATTTCTCTATTCTCATCACCTGTCTGTTGGATGAGACTTTGCAATTTTGGGGAGAAGTTACATGTCAATCACTGGGACTTTTAGAGGCAGCTAAGTGGCCATCAGGTTGAGGTTTCTTTGGAATAGCCACGAAAACACAAGGTCTGCTTACGCTTTTCTTTCTTACACTAGACAACGAAGTGTTACTTTGAAGATGGTTTTCATGACACGAAGGTGTACCTCCTTGAGGAGTTGTCCGCTGGCCAGCTTATAGATGGACCGGCCATTATCGTTAACAATACCAGGTGAACGAGGTTTAAAATGAACCACACATTAATCACAAACAAACACAAGAAGAGTATTTATTAAATTGATGTTTGTTTTTCAGTACCGTTCTTGTTGAACCACAGTGCAAAGCGTCTATCACTTCATCAGGAGACATCAAGATTGAGGTTTTGTTTGCTTTATTAGTAAATTGGTATATTGTCTAATGGAAAGCTTCCCGACTAATTTTTTATGTTCTTCTAAGCGAAATGTGTGTTGTGAAAACAGTGCATGGTTTGGGCGAGACATGAATAGGCACTAAGGGAGCGGTCGATGCGCTTCCTTAAAAACGCCTGCTTTGCAGCTCTCTGATCTCGTCGCTGCTATATGCGCCAAGAGGCGCGGCGGGTAGTAAGTAAGTTGCAACTTTCTTGAACCATTTGCTTCCTTCTCCTCGCACGAAACTCCATCTTGAATCTGGAAATGAAACAGAAGTGGTGTAACGCGTTTAACGTTCTAAACTTAACTGCAATGTTCATTACACGACATACTGGGTCTGAAAATTATATACAAGTTTAACTTAACAAAGATAGTCTTTTCTGAGCACCTCTCAGTTGGGCGTCAAAAAACCAAAACGAAAGTAACAACCACGTTCCATTGGAACAAAGGACATTATCGTGAAACATCTGAGAACTCAAAATGAAAACCGCAGTTAAAAGGGACTGAAGTGAACTAATGTTGTGATGAGATTTCGTTTTTCTTCTCCTGCACGAGAGGGTGGTGCAAAATTTCCAAACCAATCACACAACGCAATTGAATATCACTTACCAGTATGGTCGCTACTACTTTTTAGATTGGAGGAAACCAAGGCAAAAAGAGTATTGGAACAGAACTAGATGCGATTCAGGTACTGTTTGAATCAATTTTATGACTAGCTTATGTGAGAGTAACGTTTCTGAATTCTAAGGTTGTTGCATAAGAAATATGGGCATTCTATTTGCGTTAACTACGTTATGGATTCAAAGGGATGTAAACAGCCACTTGGTCAGATTCTTAACAAATACTACGTACAGTTTCCAAGGTTGTGTATCAATGCACTCAGGGTGCAGATGGCGGTGGAAGGGTCACACTCAAAAAAAAGTTATCTCTGTGCCTCCGATGCAGTTCTCTTAAGGTGTTCTCCTCCAAGTAACCTCTGCCACAGAACAGTTTTCTTGTGTTTCGTGATTAGTTTCATTCTTTTATTCCTCAGCTTTCCATATTTTCCCATCGTTTCATGAGTACAGCTGAGCAGATGGGCAGGTGAGTAAAATGAGATTTATGTCAACTCTGTGGTGAGTTTTTACACAGAATACCTGATTCTGTTTTTTTCTCGCATCCGTCAGAGTTCTTCAGCGTACATCAATTTCAACTAACATCAAGGTGAGATGTAATACTGAATGTTATTTCGTTAAATTTTTCGTATCTATCTCAGGGACGTTTTGGCGTTCAAGGTTGGTCTATTTCTTTAAATGTTTTTGTTTGTGTGGCTGAGACTGACTTTTTCGTTTATACTGAACTGTCTTATATCCAAGTCACCGCTCTACGAGACCTGATACAGAGGGGCTGAGTTTCTATCATGGCTTCTTTGGTCAATGGAGTAGAAATTTAATGATTACAGTTATACCTTTTCACTTTTTGCAGGAGCGACTCGACTTTTCCTGTGCTATGTTTGGACCAGATGGAGGCCTGGTTGCCAATGCCCCACACATCCCAGTTCATCTCGGTTCCATGCAGGAAACTGTGCAATATCAGGTTTAAACAACACTATTTTCAACTAAATACTACTTAATACTTTTTTTTAATTTGATTTATGTCGTTTTATTGCCTTCTTCGTCGAGATTCTTTCATGGCTAATCATGGCCTGAAATTCTTTTTAGATTCGCACTTTAGGAGATGATCTGAAGGAAGGTGATGTTTTACTTAGTAACCACCCGAGCGCAGGGGGGACACATCTTCCAGATTTAACTGTTATCACCCCGGTAAGGAAGATATTCGATCCTGAGAATTATAAAGTCGGGCGGAAGCAACCAAGGCCTTATTTTCGAAACTTACGAAATCGAATCACAGAGGAAAAACATTAGATTAAAAGAAAATTTCCAAGGTAGATAGACATCCTAAAATAAAGAATTTTCTGATAGGGATAAAGCATGGTGCAAACGACAACCAACTTATCATGCTACGCTTATTAGACGAAAAAAATTGTACTCTGGCGCAATGCAAATTCACAGATTTAGAATCAGTATGGAAACAAAATTTTAATTTAACTAAGGAAGACTCAGTTGTCTCTCGCTCCTTTTCTTCTGCTGTTCAGGTTTTCTATCCTGGCCAATCAAAGCCCGTGTTCTTTGTCGCAAGCCGTGGCCATCATGCAGATATCGGAGGATCTGCTCCAGGTCTGTACCAATCCTTTTTAGCTTATCAGAACGATATTGACTGTCAAGAACTATTCGGCGTTCACAAAGGCATTTTATGAAGGCTCTTGAGGTTCATTTACAAGAGTTTTTGTTGTTGTACTTTGCGCTAGACTCTCGATCAGTAGAGACACGAGCACTGAACGGCTGGGATCTGGGAAACAAGAAATGCACTTTCCTCTTTCCCAGGTCCTAAGCACTTCTCTCGATACCACGATCAAGAGCCCGGGAAAGGTTATTGTTGCTGTTTCTTCTTCTCCTGTATTTGTTTGTTTCGTCCATTTTTGAGCGCAGATGTTATCCTGTGTGTTGGAATTATCCTTAATGTTTGTTTCATAAACCATTTCTCTTTTTAAACATATGAGAAAACATTTTATACATTTTTTTCCCTTACAGGGTCCATGCCGCCTGATTCACATTCCATATTTGAAGAAGGAGCCGTGTTCAAATCATTTAAAATAGTTAAAGAAGGTGTCTTTCAAGAAGAAGGTACAACGTTACTTGTCGAACTTGGTACCTTACATCTCCAAATTTAAACTCAGGCACTCTTTTCTGATATTGTGCTTTTGAGCTTCAATGTTGAATGATAACTCAATGCACGCCAACGCAACTAAGTGAACAGATACCGATAGAACGTTTTCTAGCAAAGAAGGTTGCCCTTTTTTATCCAGAGTCACAATAGAACTTCGAACAGCAGTTAACGTCTAGATTCGAATTGACCCCTAGTTCTATTGTGAAGCGGACGAGGATCAATCCAGTAATTTTAATCTGACGTCTTCGTTCTACAGCACTGATTGAAAAGCTTATGGAGCCCAGCAAGCATCCCGGATGCAGTGGAACGCGCAATCTCCATGACAACCTGTCTGACCTTAAGGCCCAAGTGGCGGCTAATCATAAGGTACGGGCATGTTTAGTCCTCTCCCTCCCCTCCCCTCCCCTCCCCTCCCCTCCCCTCCCCTCCCCTCCCCTAGCCTTCCATCTTTTGATAGTCTTATGTTTAAATTCAATCGAGTTTAATTACACAGGTGACTATAGAGACGTGTGCCCTGTGATTGGGCGATGATTATGTGACATCTCGGCTCGTTGATAGCATATTTGGTATTTTTACTTTATAGGGAATCAAACTGATTAGTAGCTTGATAGAAGAATACAGCCTGCCCGTGGTGCAGGCATACATGAAGTATATTCAGGTAAGATTCTCAGAAGCTGTTCCAACGAAACATAAAAGTAACTTGGTCTGTGTTGAAGATTGTTTTAATAATTCTTATTTCAGTGAATTTTTTTTGCGTTTATTTTAGCATAATGCCGAAGTTGCTGTTCGAGAAATGCTGAAAGATATTGCTGCAAAAACTAAGGTGAGGAAATATGACAGAACTACATGAACAGTGCATGATTGCATAGGTATTGTTTCACTGCGTCCTGTGATTGGTCTAGAAACGCGCCATTCTTTCAGCCAATCAGATACAAAATTTAAACCGATCGTGACTTGGTCATTCGTGTTTTCCCGCGCTTCAGGTCGACTACGTCATATCCACTTTGTGTTCTCATTGGCTCTATGTGATGTTTTTCTTGCTCTGATTGGTTGCTGTGACTAGCTTTAATTGGAAAAAGCTCTTTGCAGTAGAATTAATCAGGAAACCTTAGGTAACAGCTATTGATGCACAGCAAAAAGAGAGGGATATCCGTCTTTCTTTACCCGAAAAAATTTGACATTTCATCTTGACAAACCTTTGCGGGTAGAGTTTTTATTTGTGACTTTTGTTTTCCTGTTAAATCGGCAGGAACGCACCGGAAAGACAGTACTATCCGCCGAGGATCACATGGATGATGGATCGCGCATTAAACTTACAATTTCCATCGACGAGAAAGAGGTAGATAGTCTTCACATGATGACTTGGAATTCTAGTTCAATATAAGATTTTTAATGGAATCCATAACCAAATCAATTGTCCAACTATACTGGGGCAGAATTTTGAAATTTTAAGGTTATTCAACAAAGTTCTCAGTCTGCCAAGACTGAACGGTCTCCTGTAACGTTAATTTAAGTGAACAACTTTCTTTGTTTAAGACTTGTACTCAGTGTGAAAAATAAAGCTGTAAAGGTTTCAGCGAAGGGTACTTTTCGATGAAGTTATTATTATTTCGTTTCAGGGCAGCGCAGTATTTGACTTCACAGGAACTGGGCCCGAGATGTACGGGAATTGTAATGCACCTCGCGCCATCACCTTTTCTGCCATTATTTACTGTCTGCGGTGCATGGTCAAACACTCGATACCGCTGAACCAGGTGATTATAAGCTGCGTCTGTTTTCCTTGCGTTTATCTAGATAATTTAGCAAATCCTTCAGAGGCTTCAATACTATGAAAATTTTTAGACCCGTCAACACTGTTTTTTTCCTCCTTCAGGGTTGTTTGGCGCCAGTAAAAGTGGTTATTCCGCCTGCTAGCGTTCTGGATCCAACGGAAACTGCGGCAGTTGTTGGCGGGAACGTATTGACCAGTCAGCGAGTTGTTGACGTGGTGCTGAAAGCCTTTGAAGTGTGCGCTGCGTCACAGGTTAGTGAGAAGTCACGTGTTATGTCACTTGCCCTAGAATGTCTCGCACATTTAATTTCAACTTATAGCCGCAAAGCCTAAAAGGAATGTGTACTACTGACAGCGAGGTATCGCTTTGTATAGGGATGTATGAACATAACCGCGTTTGGAGATCAGCATTGCCAGTATATTGAGACAATCAGTGGTGGATCCGGGGCGGTAAGTGTGTGTTTTATTGTCTGTCTAATTCACTTTCCACCTGTGTGACAGGGCTGTATGAATAACACGACCTTTGGCGACGAAGGATGCGGCTACTACGAGACAATCTGCGGAGGATCTGGGGCGGTGAGTTGTTTCCACTAAGGATTTTAAGTTACTGGTCACTTAAGGACGAATGATCTGATCAGTTATGTGAAAGATAAGTGTTCAATTGAGTGTCGAAAATAATCCAGCTTTGTATGGTTTTGCTACATTTGGCTCTCTGATAAATTCGGAAAACCTGTCGTCCAAACAGATACAAAAGTAAACCAGTCGTGACTTGTTAATGCGTGTATGGCTGCTGGTGTTGTTGACCTTTGCTCAGATTGGCTATTTCTCTTATGGAGGTTTGGTTTTACGAATCTCAATCGAAAAGCGCTCTACAGTCTTTCTTGTTTGTTCCCTGCAGAAAACTTGAGATTTGTTTGTTGTTTGCCTTTCTTTGACCTATATTTATTCAACTATCTTATTGGTGGCCAAATAAAAAACAAATGAGTACTTTTTAAAAAAATTGTAGACATAAATGTAGATGATACTGTGTTAATTTTTGAAAGAAGGTGCCTTTCCTCTTCGCAGGGACCCACATGGGACGGACGCAGTGGAGTTCATGTCCACATGACAAACACAAGGATCACAGATCCAGAGATAATCGAAAGAAGGTAGCTTAGTTGATAATTTTCACGAGATTAACGGCTACCCCGGGGAACAGTGGGAGGATGGGATGTTACGCGACCTCAGTCTCGATTATTTTCCAAATTTTTTCAACATATTTACCTCGAGATGTGTGTCAGATTTAAAGGAGAATTACTAATTAGATATTGGGACTCAAAAGACGAAAGAACAAAAATTGTACAAAATACGAAAAAGAAAAAACGTAGTTCAGAACACTTGGCACATTCTAACTCCACAAGGATTAGTTGGGTTAGGGCAAACTAGTGAAGGCCCCGACTTGTTTGTTGTCACTTGAAAAGGTTTAGAAAGAGTAAGCCTGGGCTCTTGACTGATATGTTTTCCGCCCTTGCTAGGTTTCCAGTGATTCTGCGCCGTTTTCATCTTAACCCCGGTACTGGTGGGAATGGTTTTCACAGGGGTGGTGACGGTGTTATACGCGAGCTGCTGTTTAGAAAAGAGCAAGTTCTTTCTCTTCTCGGTGAGAGAAGAGCATTTCGACCTTATGGACTGAAAGGTAAGTCTTGAGGAAAAACGCAACAAACCAGGAAAGAAATCGAAAACCTTCCTTTGAATTACTCAAAATGGAGTAAATGTCAACCATTCAAAACCGTTTGCTGTGTATTTTAGCCACTTCGCCTCCAAGAGTTCTTCGTTCATAAATTCTCATAACCATTTTATAAACTGTCCTATAGACAGGTATGGAGATTTAAGAAAGTTATCAATTAAGGGATTTTGTTTTGATGAGCCACCAAATTCTGAGGGAAAGACAATTGAGAAATATTAGGTGTTATTTATAGGATAATCATCCCCAAGATCTTAACCTTGAAAGCGAGAAGAACTTATTTCGTTGGGTAACTTTTCTTCCAACACATGTTGAATACAAAATTGGCTCTAGCAGCATCCCTTGGGATAAACGTGCCTTACAACGCTTTTGTCGTAAGAAATTGGGCAAGCATTGAAAGCTAGATGAAAGAGAGTTTTTTACTCCTCCAGTGATTTAGTAAGAGCTGTGATTTACTCATGGCAAGAAAATGAAAGTTGTCCTAACGGCGCGATAAAAATTAAAGGAAAGAGCAGAAGAAAATACTCGGTGTGTGAGAGGACTTTTGGGAAGATGACTTCCTTAGTTACTACAATGTTACATAAAGTTGTGTTTTCATTTGATAACGTTTGCTAAGGCAAATACGGGTTTTATTACAGGCGGTGAACCGGGCAGTCCAGGTTTAAGCCTGCTACTTAAGTCAGATGGTCGAATGATAAATCTCGGAGGCAAAGCATCGGTCAAAATGAAGCCAGGGGTAAGTACTACAAAGCGAAGCTGCCGCATCAGTCGTTAACACCTGGGTATAGACAATCTCGAGCCCAGGGTCATTTAGCCTCTTTGTCATCATTTGGCGACCTTACCGCTGACAAGGAGCCGGAATGACCGTGGGCTCGAGATAAGGGTTTGGATGATGTTGGATAATCAGACATGGTTTGATGCTACTCTGGTTTACAGATTTAATGAATGTAACCGGAGAAGTTACAATATATAGACCCAACGTTTCGACACAGCTGTCTAGTGCCTTCATCAGGGCACTAGACAGGAGACACTAAACCCAACGTTTCGACACTCCTGTCTAGTGCCTTCATGAAGGCACTAGACAGGAGTGTCGGAACGTTGGGTCTATGAATTGTAACTTCTTCGGTTACATTCATTAAATCTGTAAACCAGAGTAGCATCAAACCATGTCTGATTGTCCACCTGGTTGCCGTGTGAACTTTAATATATGTTGGATAATGTTATGAGAGGGGATTGGGGGCAATCAGAAACCTCAAAAGTGGACAAAAACTTTTAAAACCAAAAAAACAAGCACTCAGAAGAATAAAAAAGTCGAGTTGGAGAAATTCTATCCAAGAACGAAACAAGCAGACAACGGAACTGAAATCAAAACCTGTTCATTAGGATCGAGACTTTAAACAAAATGTCTCAGAAGGGAAAAACCGAAGACCGAGACCGGAAAAACCGGATAACTGATCACACTGATGATCCAAAATCAAAAACGCAATTCCTTGCTGATTTACTGATTTAGAACCCTTATTTCTCTGTTAGGACTGTTATCGTGTCCAGACTCCTGGAGGTGGTGGTTACGGAACACCAACAGGAAGTTTGGGACAAGAAAATAGTGTGGGTGACCCCCCGTCAAGAAGTGACCAGGAAAAACCTCAACATTTTGCAGCGTGTGGAAGCTTACACAACTACAAGATGATGCAAGAGTCGGCTTAATGATATAGACGCTATTCAGTACTGAACCAACCAATCCAACAATTCTTATCTCTCGCTTTAATCTTTCATCTCACTGAATAGAGGGCTCAGATTCAAATTAAATTTCATAATATTGACGGTACCTGCAAAAAGTCAACAGTAGAGCGTGAAAGATAATTTCTTTTCCTAAGCCTCGGTTGCAAAATTTAACGGCGGTTAACGGAAGGTGCGAAGACGAAGAAAGAACGCCTGGTGACAGCCGTGGCAGGTAAAGGCAGTACAATTTTTCTGGTGGATCAACTTTGTCGCCAGGGCCTTCTCTGTTGTCAAAATTACGGCGGGTCGAAGGTAAACGAGAAGCTCCTGGGGACGGGTCTAATGCGCGATGTTTGTAGTGTTACGTCATCAGCTGATTTAGAATTTCTTTGGGAGATCTGACAACTGTTCAGTGCGATTGAGCTGAGGAAAGAATTTGATCCAATACAGGGGAAGAACTTACAGCTTTTTCACTTTCGTTAAGGAGATTGCTCGTTTTAGTGGTCATTATAAAGTTTGGGTGGTTAATTTTTAGTAGTTCAGAAAGGAAGAATAACAATATTGCACTGAAATTTAGAAAAACCATAATTTATTGCAAAGCACAAATCGTTCAACTTGGAGTACGGGGGTTGACAAGTTTTTAGGTATCCACCGATCAAAACTTTTACGCATGGTTATCATATAAGGATCATTTAATAAAGAAAGAGTAGGTTGAAATAACAACAGAGGGCAGTCACCACTAGCTTGAAAAAAAATAAAAACAAAAGCAAAGTAAAATAAACAAATAACAGAAATGGATTCATTCAAACAATTTTAATTCTACCTTCGGTCAATGTCTCATTTTGAATGAATATAACTGAGTTCTAAATTTCTCAGCATTAAAGTCTCTAAAATGTCATGCTGGATTTTTTTGTCAAAGCAATGATAAAGATAACATGAATGAACATAACCTGAGATTTTTTTCAGGTTGGCAGGATTAATTAATTCTCCCCAAGGCAAGATTAAGATTAAAATTCTTCTTTGTTTCTTCGAAGTTTACGGGCCAGTTATGCGCCAGTTTTTCCCAACGGGCCGTCCTGAACTTTTCACTTTGTATCTTCATTTATTATTCTTCATTTTCAAAACAGGCCAATCATTGCAAATTTAGAAAACGTGACTTCGAATAACCTAACAATAACAAAGTATGCTAAAAAATGAGATGATTGCTGAGCACATGTGCACAGCCTAGCTCCGCAACCACACCTGCGTGACCTTCGGCGCAACGGAGGGCCCAAACACGGTAATTACAGCTGTTAAGCGTCAACATCTTCAAATGAGATCTACTGCACTTCACTGCGTACAAAACCTTTCCAATTAAAATGAAACGGGACAGGACTTTTGGAATAGTTTTGCTTCAGAATAGAGACCAATAGTGAGTGAAATGGAGGTATTGGATTAAGGTAAGAAACAACTTGAGCCTCGGTTGTCTAAGAACACAGATGCAAACAGTCAAGGCAAATTTATGTCAGTAGGCTTCGCCAATCGCTTACATAAGTTAGGAAAATAATAATTTCTCCGAGCTTAGAGCGAGGCGACTAGGTATAGTCTGTGTTCATTTGCGTATTTACAAGGGTGGAAACAAGATCCAACGAGATTTAACTTGCTGAGTGTCATTTTTCTCTATTTTTCTTAATCCTGGTCGAGAAAGTGATTATTCAGTAGTTAGTGTTTAATTTTTTTTAACTTCAATGAAACCCAAGGATATCGAGCATCTCTTTAACGATGTGGTGGCTAGCTGCATTCCATTAGCCCTTTCCCTTGTCTCTGTAGAAGCAAACTTTTGACTTTTCTATTGTCCGGAGAGAAGGCTAATTGGGCATGGAATCAAGTGCAAGGGCATGAGAAAAACACCTTAACCATTGTAGTCCCTCTGGAGCATCAAAAAGTGTCGCGAATTTAAATGCCTCTTTGTGGGTTGCGACTACTATTTGCATTTAATAAGAGAAATGATGACACCCTGGCTGAAATTCCAGACATGAAGGCGGTCCATTTCTGAGTAAAACGTTTAGTGGCAGACAAGTCGACGAGACATGCACGTGTGCCACTTGCTCATGATTTAACTACAACAGTGGATGAAGGAGAGTTTTACGTGAGTATGCTCCAAGCAGTCTTCGTGCGCCGATAATCCTTGTTCAGGCTTCCTAGCGTATCGTCTGTGGCTGCCCGAGCCGCGAATTACACGATAGCCCGCGTATTGTCCTCAAAGGCTAAGTTCATGAAGGGGATTGTATATGTGGTATTGATCTCAAATCTCAAACGCCCTACCACTTTGAATGCATAAAAGAAAAGAACCCTCCTTTATCGGTTTGGCTACAAGCACATTTCGCCATGGGAGGTCTGGGTGACTATCAAGTGTCGTGATGTAAATTACAGACAGGATGATAAAGATATCACTTGGTGCAAACAGGCAAACCGTTTGCATCGTAAGCACAAGAAAATGATAAGTAATTACACTCTTTTTTTCATAAGAACGACTAATTTGGGTACTGAGGCTAAACGTTCTAATTTTTTTCTGCGATTTGAGCCTGAAAACGTTTATAATATAATATATTCTCAAGGTTGTGTGGTAAAGTTCGGACGTGAGTTAATTGTCCTGTTAGACCACAGTTTTACATTTTTTTTTTTTACCTTTATTTATACTTATTACAAAAAAACGAGCAAAATTATATAGTTCTAAACTGACTATTAGCCTGGGTATATTCTTCGTATGTTGTTAAAAATTTTGGCTAATCTCTGCCTGAAACAAGGTTCTCAGTATTAAAAAAAAAACCATCGTAAGTGGTAAAGATAATTAAAGAGGTTTCTAATCTTCTTGCTCGATGGATATAACGAGTTTTATTTCTTGGGTGGGCTTCCGGTTATTCAATGGTATACTTCGGAAGTATAACACTTAAACCATTCATTCATTAATTGCACTTAAATATACTCGTGCGAATCCCTTTTTCGTCGAACTGTTTCATGAATCCGAACGCCTGATTACTAGCCTATCATAAATGGAGCCACAAACGCTGGAGAACCTGTGAAGGCATACTCAGGATGAATTTGGTGGAACCTAAAAGACCTCGTGGACACAATAGACGGGCGTGACTATTTATTGTTCCCTTTTTCGTGAAACAAACAAAACTGTTATTCTTTTCTACCTGTTACAAAAAATAACCCAAAAATCAATAAGGAAATGGTTCTCGGTTTATGATCAAGTTTTATTGAATTGTATTAAATACACTTTTTACGCTTTGGGAAAGAGTAAATTTGCAGAAGAAAAACGGGTCAGTTTTAAGCGTCCTTTCTCGAAGCCGAGCATGCCTTACCTTAAAAAACGCTTGAACGGGAAATGTATCTTGGACGTGAGTTTTTACATGTCTTCCCCTCTGCCTCTAACCTGTCCTTAAGACAGGCTCAAACATTGAGACAACAAAACAATCCAGATTATCCATGCTTAAAATTTCCTTCAGAACCTCCTGAGACAATAACATCCGTATAGAACAATATTTGACTCCTGTTTGCGTATTTATCAAAGTGTTTAAACCTGAAAGTTATATCCGTGCCGGCATAGCTTTCTGCCAGGATTAGTGACAATTACCGAGGTTTCATGTCGCCTATCTCATCAGAGTTTGAAATGGAAGAACGGTAGATTGAACCCACAGAAGACGCCGACCAACCCAATAAACGTAGTGAAAATGGAAGTACCTTCTACGTGAAAAGAGAAAAAATTGAACAAATGATAAAAAATACAATTACCACCACGTCAACAGCCATGAACAGCTGTTGTTACACCCTTTCTGTACGGTACTGCTTAACTAGAGGCTTAGGGATTCCCTTGTAAAAAAATGTAAAGAGATACGAGTAAAGCGCATTTGTGATGATAAAAAAATTCCCTCGTTGGTCTGCAGTTCGGCACACAGATAAAGTAAGGCGCGGTTCGATAGATATTACACTATCGCCCCTCTTTACTTTCAACCACCGTCTCTTTTGGCTGAATCAAATGTTCTTTCAGCAGTTGTCGTGATGCGTGAATATCGTAGTTTCTGCCTTTGCCTCAAACAGTTTATCTTAACAGTTGCAGTATTGAAGGTGTCAGATGGACAAGAGGATTGGTACACAAATTGAATCTAAATTGGGAAAGATTAGCCGACGATGGCGCAACATGCGATAGTCCGCAATATGCGGAAAACTTATAAAAACCGAAATGGATTTAATACCCCATTAAATCGTAAGTAAACTTAATCCGACTTAAGCCGAGAATATGGAACGAGCATGATTTCATGTCTTTATCGCATCGAGCGACATCACACTTCAGTACCTGCCTCTGAGTACGAATCTTTTTATGCGTTCAGAATTTCTCAACTGTTGCTTTGGAATAGAAGCTTTCATGGTTTGTTTTCTTGAAATAGGAGGTTCCCTTAAGCTCTGTCAACCGTGTGATTAATGAGTAACTTCCATGTATTATAGACGTCAAATCTTTTGTTTACTTTTTGTGTAATGTAATTAGCATTCAAATGCAGGGGTCCCTCTTAAAGTTTTGAATATTCAATTGAAAATTTCATCATCCAAAACTCATGGTGTTCTTACCAAATCCTTGGCACTTGTGATCCAAAGAAGATCAAGATGGGAGAACCTAGAATTTCCGCATTTTAAGCCTAATGTTCGGGTTACTTAAGGATGTGTTGAAAATCAACGCACGTGATAGGTCAACAAAATCAAGCCAAGACTTGTGAAAGTTCAAAATGCCTTCCCTTTTGGTTCTACCTATTAGAGCTTGTAACACCTTTCATTTTTTCCCTTTTTTCACCTGTTCCCCTCAGTTATTTTCGTTGCCGAGGCCTATCGCAGGCTGACAACGCTAGCATTTGCTGGTAAAAATTCACTGGAAGTAATCACAAAGCGTGACAGAGTCCCGGGGGTTTGTTATGCGTGGCCTGATTGGTTCAAATTATGGCGGGTAATTTGTTCAAAAAGGGGCACGTGGAGAAAGTGCACACAAAGTATTCGCGCAAAAATCAGTCATTCATTCCGACAGGAGACCTGGTCCCGTGAAGGTCTCGATTGACTGATCAAACGGCTCATCTGTAAAAAGCTTAAACAAAATTTGTATTCTTCTAGCACTACATCGATCAGTCTGCTTTTCGATTGATTTAGTAAATGGCAAGTGAAAGGTTAGGATCGTAAAAAAAGCCGTGATTGTTTATTTTGTGATTGCAAGTTAATTGTAAACCCTCCTCTGTATGCCATATCAACAGGCGAATCGAACTTATTTATTGCTTTGCCCTTGGGCAACTAATCTTTTAGATCCTGGGATTTTTCTTGTCCAGAAAGTGTTTTTTCACAACTCACGATAACTTTTCAGTTCTCACATGGCTGGTTGTAATTATATTTCTAGTGACTGTGCCGCGAAAGACCTCCGCCATTTGAGTTTGGAATCTGTCGACGAAGCGAACATACGAAAGAGGAAGGTAAGTATGAAATGTGTTTTCGCTACTTTTGTGTATAATACAGATTTGACAAAGCTTTCGTTCACTTGTAGAGGGATTCTTGCTCCAGAGGAGCTTCTAGCAAGCGGACGAGAGCGGCACTGCAAGAGAAGGTAAGACAATGTTTTGCTTTCCCGCCATGGACGAAAGCCTCCCGCCATTTTGGACAGTCATTGTTCGGTATGATCGAGAAGTTTGCTTTGAAATCATTTTCTCTGAGCTTACATTTCGTATTGGTTAAGTACGAAAATGTCGTTTGCCTGCTTATTTAATCTTTCGGCGGAATGCGAAGATCGGGAAAATTTCGACAATTACATTCCCCCAATGTGCTAAAGAACTGCTCATCCGAACAAGACGAAGTGCTAAGTCTTGATAGAGTAGATATTTCATTCATTCTAATTTGCTAGTGAAATATTTCCTCTAGATACAAATAAATCGGGAACCACGGTGCTTTCGTGAAAAAGGAACAAAAATGATTCAAGGGATCTACATTCCGGGAGAGACGGAATTTTGATTTGAGTTTCTCTAATTACTACTACTGGCGTGGTTAGTTTACCCCCTCGCTCTTAAACTGGTGGTAGTATTGACGGATTGAGCCAAAATCAAAGATATTTGTGATTACGACTTGCTGAGTAACCAGTTACCAATTTATCTGAACTGGTGGTTCTGAGAAAGTGTCTCTCTGACCTAACATGCTTCACTTTATTCTACAACAAAATAGCTTAAGAGATGGACATTTGTGTAATATGCAGGAAATATTTGCATGATCGTTCACCAAATCTTGTCACCGCTTAATTAAACTGGTTTTATCTAACTTCGTGTTCAATAGATTTTTTGACTGATTCGTTCTTCTAAGGAGGTAATTTCCTTTGTCATTGAAAGACCAAAATTGCATGGGTATGATTATTTGTTTCTTTTTAATAATTATATAATTTAAGTGATATTAATTTCTCCTCGTGGGCAAAGGAGTTTAACTGCAAAATTTATTAGATGTTAAATGAAAAGTTGTAATATCTCTCGTAGTGTTGTCGAATTTCTACTCGAAGCAAAAGAGCAATGATTTTTTTATTCCAACATTCAATGGCAAATTCTTGAAATTTTGTGGTTGCCACATACGAACTGGTGTAATATTTTTGAAAAATTCATCAGTCCATTTCATTTTTTCATGATGGGTTGTTTACTTTAGGTATCACGGTTACTGCAAAAATAATAACAGCTTTCTGTTTGTTCTAGAGGACCACCAGTGTTTATATTATTTGTTCTTAATCTGGTTTTGCAATATGAAATTCAGTTATTCCATAAATTTTATGATATTCATTTCAGTTATATAACAGTTTCCCATTTAAAGAATACATAACATGCTAGATATCCACAAGACTTCAGCATGTTGCAAAGCAAAGCATTTTTTTGTTGTAGAGTGTTCTGCCACTTTGCACAATTTCTGCTTCGGTGGATAACCTCAGGTTGACCTTGTTATTTTCTATTATTTTAAGCTTTGAGCACAGGGTGAATATGTAAATATTACAAAAACTTCATCGGTAAATCTTAACTGAAATGCTTATCCCTGGATTCTTTTCTCTTCTATTACGACTTTCAATTTAGTTTCTTTAAAGCCTTTGTATTTTGTTAAAAAAAAATACCTGAGCTATCTATACAATGAAATTTTGGATTCCTTTGTATGTAAATGTTAAAAAAAAAACTGAAAGCAAAAACCAATTAGTCAAGATTGTGTTTCATAGTTGACTTCCACAAATAAAATTGTTAATCTTTACAGAATTGTCAGATAAAGAGATCACCAAAATTTAATCAACAGACAAATACCATTTTTCAACCTTGATTAATTTTTACTGTGTAATATGTCAGATTAAAAAGTAAATACCACTGTCACTTAGTTTTCTTGACCATGTTTGTTTAATTGCCCAACTGAACATAAATAATTGGCTTCAGTACAAGTTACCTTGGAATGGCTTACGCTTGAAATTAAAGGTCAAATAACAAAATGTTCAACATACAGAGGAAACCAGTTGATATTGAAGATTAAATGTTAGGAAATCCAGGATGGATTTTAACAAAATCTACATAGGCTGGTGTTTAATATCTTTATTTAAGTGGCTCTTTCTTAGTGTCTGGGGGCAGATTTCCACCATCTGTTTCCCTATATTCTTTATAATTATGTTGCTCACCTGACATGCATAGAAAAACGACCATTTTATAGAAAGCAACTTACCTAAGTTGAAAAAAAATTGTTTACTTTGGCTTTAAGGGAAAATAATTCAGTTTTATTTGGCATACTTATTATATAATAAATAAACTAAACATTCTTCTAGATAATTTGCTTAAATATGATATGGGTAACAGAAATCCAGCTTAAACTTTGCCACACAGCTGTATAAACCTAACAGTGTTTCATGCAAAAAATATGTGACAGTTTGTGGGTAATCTAGAAAAGAATTAAAAGTCACACAAGTTTCTCTTAAGGGGCACATATTTGAACTAGAGTATAAAGAGAAGTTATTGGCCAGGATATTCTTCCCTTTTTCAATCTGTACCTCTGTCATCTCAGATAGGAATCTACATGTTGGAAACTTTGTCTCTGTTTGATGATGACCCAAATTCATTTTCAAGTCATCATGCTTAATGAGCCATAAATAGTTCATAACTGCATGCCATTGTTAGAGAGTTTTTGTTTTGTTTCTTGGGTATCCCAGCCTATCATTTTGGTATTGCAATATTGTTAATATAAAGAAGGAATTAGTGATTAAATCAGCACTTTTTTGAGCAATACTAGTTGTTTTGGTGTTTCTACACTTTTAAAAGAGATGTATGTTTTTTACTCCTTATTTCAATGTTCCAAAATACACCTAGTTACCATTTCATACCCCTTCTGCCACCCTAAAGTCTTTTTTAAAGGTTTACACCTACATGTAAACTTTGGAAATATATTTCTACTTTTACTGTTAGAAAAAATATTTTGCAGGTTTCAAATACTATTTTGTCTGAAGATGTCATCAATTATAGTATGATCTACAGCCAATTATTTGCTCTCTATATTTAAGATATTACAGATAACATGCATTCATTTATTCACCTAAAAATGACTGGTAAACTTGTTACCATCATTTCTTCATTTTAGACAACCCAGATGTCTGTGCAACCATTCTGCAGCACTGAGGGAAGCATTAGTGGATTCTCAAGGATTGAAACAAGAAGTCAACGACAATCAAAGGCATTAAAGGAACACACAGCAAGCAATGCTCTCCCTGAGTTTGGGAAATCTAGTAGTTTTACTTTCAGCAATTACTTTATACCAGTTGTCAAAAGTGTGATGCCTCTTCCTGAGCTTGACTGGGCAGATCCCAAAGAAGTGTGGGCAAAAATGCTTGAGAAAGAGAGGAAGTATTCAAGAGACCCTCTATATTTTAGAAAACATTCATTTATTCAGCCAAGGATGCGGGCAATTCTACTGGATTGGCTAACAGAGGTAAATACTTTTAACACTTTCTTTTTATTTTCCTTTTGATAACTATAATGATTGTACATAAGTGTTAAGTGAGAGCCTTGAAGGCATCCAAGCATACATTAGAGGACCCCCCCTACAAAACTTAGTTTTTGAATGAAAGTTTAAGGCAAAGCTGACATGTATAAAGGAGTAGAGGAGGGGGGGGGGAGTCTGCTTTAAGTAAAAAAAATATGTATATCTGGTAAAATCACACAACTAAGAAGTTTGAATTAATCCATGGCTGGAGGTGTAAGAATTTGGCCATGTTGTGTGTTGGAGGGAAAGGCTCAAACAGCCACTCACTGTAAACAAAACAAATGAGCGCACTCCAAACAACCCCTGATTACTCCTCTTTACTCATCGCACAAACATGCTCCTTAAAGAGAGTGCAAAGTATTTCACAAATGTGCTGAACAACATTCTAACATTCTTTATCTTTCTTTGTGTCTAGGTTTGTGAAGTTTATAGACTGCACAGGGAAACATATTATTTGGCAGTAGACTTTGTTGATAGATACCTGTCAGTTAAACATGACATTGCCAAGCAAAGACTACAACTTGTTGGAACAACGGCATTGTTTATTGCTGCTAAGTTGGAGGTAAGAATTGGTTTCAAACAATTGTTATTATTATTTTTCTTTCCAAGAAAGAGGTGCGAGTTAAGTGTGTAATGTGTTTCTTTACACTGTTTTCAATATTTACAGGAAATTTACCCTCCCAAAATAAGTGAATTTGCATATGTCACTGATGGTGCCTGTACAGAAAATGAGATCCTACATGAAGAACTGCTCATGTTAAAGGTAACTAAACGATTTTAATCCCACAAAATTCATGTTAGGGATGCTGCTGTGGTTTCAGTATTATTTTTATACCATTTCACAAGAGATATAACGGCTAATCAGTTAAGTTCACAAGTAAGTAACCTTTATCAATGTGGTATGGTAAAGTGAAAGTCAATCAGAGTGGAAGAAAGCTTTTTACACTCAATGGTATCAACCCAAACCTTCCCAGCATGCATTTAGGGAGAAGTCTCATTTCTGCTTTCAAACCATTTTGTTTTTGAACTTTGAATGTTTGAACTGCATTCTGATATTAAGTATTAGTTGCTTTATTTTCTATTGCATTTCATGTGTAAAACAGTCATGCAACACTTGTATCAATTTCAGTTTCTGAGCAGTTTCTGAGCAGCCGCACATCTACCTTCCCCTAACCCAATGCTAACCCTAACCTGTTACAATTTGACTGTTGTTGGATCAGGGAAGGGGTAGGTGTGCAGTTGGTCAGATACTGACATTGATTCCAAGACTCTCTTGTGGTATACCATGGAATGTTCCACTTGCATGTACTTAGTAAACACACTTTTCACTCATCTATTTATTGCTTTCTTGTCTACAGGGGTTGTGTTGGAATTTAACACCAGTCACTGTCAATTCATGGTTAAATATCTATTTACAGTTGTCTTGTGTAACAAGTAAAAACGGTAAAACATCAAACTTCAGCATCCCTAACTACTCACAACCAAGATTTGTTGAAGTTGCACAAGTAGGTCTTCCCTTGCATATTTATTGTCTATTCAATGTGTGATTGGTTGCCTCTTAGTCTTTAACTTTTTCTTTGTTTTAAGTATCTATGCACATATGCATAGATGCATTTATGTCTTATTAGTGCAGCTGCACACCCACCCAGCCCCTAACCCAAAATTAACCTGATATTTTGATACTGACATCAATTCATATTATGCAAGTTGTGTGATATTTTTGTGAGCCCTGTTGGGGAGGGGAAAATACCTGTATTGAGTAAAATGTATGCTCATAACATAATGTTACAACCACTTAACAGGGGATTTATTCTTCCGCTGCTAAGAATATTCCATTTACTAATATTTCAGCTTTAGGTTTCAAAATACATCCAGTGGTACTATCTGAGAATAGTGTTGATTGCTGCCTTAATTTTATTTCTTTTTCTAGCTTTTAGATCTGTGCATCCTGGATGTGGGTTCTCTGCAGTTCTCCTACAGTATTCTAGCTGCGTCAGCTCTTTACCACATGCTTCCAGTTAATGTTGAACAAGTTACAGGTAAGGAACAAAGATCAGCCTTGCAATAACATCCTGTGTTCAGGTAATGGATGATGTAACTGTTGCAAGACAATGATTCCTGCACATAGAGAGGTATTGGCAAAATTGCATTGCAACATATTTGTGATATACAGTAACTACAACTTTGCTCAGTTCTTCAAGAGGCAGTCTTGTATGGACAGGGTGTTGATCAGCCATTGGAGATCAGGGAATTCTCCAACACCTTAGCTTTTTTAACCCTCTAACTCCCATAAGTGACCAAGAAAGAATTTCTCCTTACAATATCAAAACAATATCAAGCAGACAAGTTATGAGAATAAAGAAAAATATCAGTTAGGGGATTATAAGATGATCCCATACTAAATCCTCCAAACTAACATCACAAGAACTGTATAGGAGATAGTAAGGAGAATTACTAATGAGATCTTGGGAGTTAAAGGGTTAAAATTTTTCATAGAATTCTATGGTGACTTTGATCCATTTTCCTGCTGCTACATTTTTAAAAGAAAACCCTGAGGAACTTTTAGCAACTCAAACTCCTTGCAAGCAACAATATAACTTTGTGACCATTGCCAAAGCTCATGAGAAAGGTCAATAATTATTGTGCTATATTAGTTATTTAAGTTATCTTACATTGAATTCCAGGACATTCACGGGAGGAACTTCACCCATGTATTCAGTGGATGACATCTTTTGCCCACATCATAATGGAAAAAGGAGCAGCAACCATCAGAAGTTTTGAACAAGTTCAACGTGAAGATGCTCACAACATCCAAACTCATGCAGTAGACATAGCATCACTTGTAAGTGAAAACTTAAATGGATCTTTACATTATGATGGCACTTGTTCATACCTGTACTACTGGCTTAATCCTTTCACCCCTAAGAGTGACTAGCATCTAATTTCTCCCTACCCATTGCCCCTGAATCAAAGTTGAAGGTCATGAGAATACAGGAAATGATCACCAACTACAGAACCCCTTGATTGTTAACCAAATTCTCCTTGCTGGCTCCTTGGAAAATGTACAGAGAGCAGTGTGGAGAATATGCATACAGATGTTGAAGTGTATAGAGTTCAAGGGAAATATTAGGATCTTAGTGGTCTATAATAGTACTTCAGGTCATCGTATTCTCTATATCGTGACCAGCAGGGGTATTAATAGACCTACCCATGTACAGAAGTCAAACTTGATCATGATCTAAAATCAAGTTTCCATTTCATCAAACCACTGTTGCTCACTTTTGTACACCTCTCAGTGGCTTCCTCTTTTAAATATTAAAAATAAACTATTTGTAAATTTTTGCTTAGAAGGGGCCTGGCCAAAGGTTTCTAGTGTTAAAAGTAAATATAATCAAAATGTGAATTCAAGAAGTTTTCATCTTTAACCCTTTAACTCCCAGATTAAATTTGTCATTCTTCTTACTGCCAATCATACAATTTTCATGTTAGTTTAGAGTATTGATTAATTAGTTGATTCAATTTAGTATTGAATCAACTTATTATCCCCAAATTGATATTTTTCTTTATTCTCATCACTTGTCTGGTTGATGCTGTATTGGTATTGTAAGGAGAAATTCTGTCTTGGTCACTCATGGGAGTTAAAGGGTTAATAATCAAGGAGGTACCTCAGGAAATTAGTACTGTTATTGTATTTAATTGTAAAATGTCATAATTCCTTTTCAGGATAAAGCTTTAGCTCTTCAAAGCACTCTTGGTAAAGAAACAGCAGAAAACAGGTCAAGATCTCCAAACATCGAATCATTTAAACCACTTACCCCACCAAGCAGCACAAAAAAACCTGCCTTAGACTCTGTCATAATGATAGAATGAAACAAATTAGGTCCACGTTAAACTTTATTCATGCTCTGTTTCATCTTAAGAATACTTTATTAGGGGGTTTTCACAATTTGAGCCCAACATTATGGCACTCTCCTCATGGTGTTAACTCTATCACCCCAAGGAGCCATCAAAATTGAATTCAACACCAATCAGGCAACATTGCTTTATTTAACACAGAAAGACTCGGATCTAAAATTATAAGAAGTGTAATGCAAACAGTGTGAACAATTAATATTTTGCTCCCGGGAATGGAAGTGTTAACCATCAGCTAATTTATTTAAATGAGACATTGGTCACAGAAAAATCTTGGGATAGAGAAGGATGTTCACCAAAATGATATTAGCAATGCAATCTCTACAAATAGTACTTTTAACTCAGGATTCTTGGAGTATAGAGTTCTATCCATTTTGCATTTTGATCTCAGTTAGTGGAACCTCCCAGATGTTTAATGATCAAGTCTCCTGCTGTGTGTTTTTACCCTTAATTAATATTCTTACTCTTTTTAATTTGTGTGTATGTTGATAGAAACCTTCAAAAGTAACAAATGTTAAGTTACACCAATAGTTGGCAAGTGTGTACCTGCAACTTAAGTCTTTTTTTACATTTTATTATTAGAACTAAACCATATTTTGTATAGTCTAAGAGTATTTTTTAAATTTTAAAGGATTTTTTTTTAATGATTCTGAAGGGCTGCCCACAATTTTTTTTTCCTTCTTTTAAGTAAAATAATTTGCATGACAGATCTGTTTTAAAGTGACAAACATAGTAGTAAAAGTAGCTATTAATAGGCAGGGGTCAAAATAAGCTGCTACTTACCTGAAAAAGTTTGACTCCAGCAACATTTTTTTGATGCTATAACTTCTAGAGGGGATTAACATAACATCATAGTTATCCAGGAAAGAGGTGAGGAGGATAATCAAACTCACCTTGATAAAACAGTTAATTTACCAAATGGTTATTAGATCTTGGTAGTTAATGGATGAATTACTAAATGAAAAAAGTTTTAGGAGGCAAGTTTTTTTTATGGTGTCATTGACTAAAAAACAACTAGTTTTGTTTTTCTTCCTGTTTATAAAATTTTTGTTGAAGAGGATGAAGACTTAATTAAGTGAATATTTTAAGTATATTATTTGGAGTTCTGGTTGTGCTGGAGTCAGTGACTGCATTGTAAAACTTGTTTTAACATAAACAACATTTTAGTGTAAGTATCATGACTGGACAGGATTTTTTTATTATTTTCAAGGTTTTTCAGAAGTGTTTGTATTATAGCAGGTATTTGCATTTTGCATCAAATTTCTACAACTTTTAAACTTTCTCTGTTGAAAGAGGGGCAGAGTAGGGTGTGAATTGCCTAGACGTACCACACTATCAATCATTTCACAGTAATTTACTGTGACTTGTGTACATAACCACATAGAGCATGTTGAAGCTTACAGAGTGTAATTATTTAGGTAGGCTGTTGAAATTTTTAAAAAAAATTATTCCACTGAGAACATTAAGGAACAAAAAAAATTGTATATTTGTATGCAGACTCATGATAATTTTCAAGTTGGTATGAGAGAACTCATTAAAGTTTGTCAGCTAATTTTGTTCATCTTAGTTCTGATGCCTAATGGCCCATTCAGCCTAACAGCTTACTCCAGTTTCTGTGGTTGGTCCATTGCAGGTCAACCATACCCCCCTTTACTTCCCCCCCCCCCCCCCCAAAAAAAAAAAAAGGCTTTGTCCAATTGAAACAAACTCTCTTTTTTGAGTAGACATTTATTTTAGAGTCAATGTTGAACATGGAATTTATGTCTAAATGGATGTTAAAAAGAATCTTTTGCAGCTTTGTTAAGTTGAAAAGTTCAAAAATAATAAAATGGGTTGTAGAACTGTATTAAAAAAATATCTCCATCTACAATTGCTTTAAAAAAATTTTCTGGCTTGATGAGTTCTGCATCCTGGAATCCAGTCTTCTTTAAGTTTTGTCATTTAGTGGATTTCCATATCCACCTCCACCAGGGGTCTGGATTCTAAGACAATCCTACATTAAAAAAAACACAATAAATGAATATTTTGCCCCAAGGAATGGTAACTTTGGAGGCATGAGATTTTTAAGTAACCCTTTGGTAACCCCAATTTTTGTAGTTTGCCCTAAAACCTCACTGCTTCCATATTAATGGCCTAGTCCTCCCATTTTGCTCAAAAACTGTGATGATGGGGACAATTTTATGGAAAACAGGCCAATCTTCATTTCTGTGCATACTTGACTGTAAGGTGTATCTTATAAAAAGAGATGTTATTGTTTGCAAAGGTACAAAGTGTGTGAAATGCCTCACCCCTGCACCAACTTCAATAGTTGTTTTGGAGCCAATGTTGATTACTTTTCCACTGTTTTGAATTAAAAGATTGATGCCCGTACTTCCTGGTCTTCCTCCTGATAAAAATTTATTGACACTGTTTTAAGGTCACAAAAACAAATTCTCACTTCCTAAAGGAGAGAGGATGGGGTTGTCTACCCAGCTGAAAGGGCAGCATGGTAACAGTAGGAGCTCAACAAAGTAAATAATGTAGGATTTACAAACCAAGGAAATGGACATTTGTGATTGCATATCACAAAGGCCCATGCATAAATTGAAGATCCACATTTTTTGTGCATTTCTACAAAAGGTATTAGTGTAAATCTATGTAAAACAAAATGTTGATGATGATTCTGCATCTGAAGATTGATGATGACCAAAAAATGGACCAAGTGGAATCACTTCCTCATTAAAATGAAGTAATATGTTGTAATGAAGTGATTTTTAGTGTACAGGTAATTAAAACACTTCATCAATAGTATTGAAGGGTAGGTGTCATTAAGGCAGTGAGAGAGGAGGGCAGCAGTCTCCTGAGCAACAAGACCATCGCAAAGGTGACTGAGCTACAGCCCATCTTTAGGATCTCCTGAACATAACACAGAAAAGCTGGTGTGTGATATTGATACTTACACAAAAGTAGGAGGAAGGGAAAGAAGTGTGTTGTCTTATGGGCTGAGTACTTTTCTTGGATCAATATCAGTATCTGGGCAACTGCCCACCTACCCCTTCCCTAACCCAATATTAACCCTAACTTGTTATCAATTGACTGTTGGGGTAGATGGGCAGTTGCCCAGATACTGATATTGACCCCTTTTCTATACCTTGTAGTCCATAGGGTTGAAATGCTGATCTCCTCTCACACAAAACTGACAAGACTTGTTTTCTTCTGAACATCAACTCTCGAATGACACCATCCCCTCCCTTGTAAAAACCATCACCTCCAGTACCAGGGTTGAGATGAAAGTGAAGAAGAATAACAGGATACCTATAGGGAATGACAAGGAATGTAACATCTTGGACACATGTAGTATGGGACCAGTTTCTGGGTAGGATACAAATTGCAAATGAATACAATGTAGCAATTGTGATCTGCCTTTTCCCAAATTGTTTGCAGATCAGCCTGCTTGTCAGTCCAATATTTTGTGGCACTATCTATATAGTGTAGCAGTTCTAGCTTATAATCTTAGGATTTTAATTTATTTGTCTCCCAGTGAATCAGCTGTTACTGTTTTGTGATCATATGAACTTGCTTTTGTTTGTTGCTCCAGCCTTTTTTTTTCTTTTTTGAGGATAATAATGGCTGCCCAAACTAGAGTCTTGATCTTAAAAGGGTTAGGAGTGATTTCACCATATCACAAATTTTAATGACTGAACACCAGAGTATACTTGTTAGTTTTAATAAGTTTCAGAGTTGATGGCAAAACTAAAAATAAGTTGACTAATGGCAGACCACGGCAAACTGAAATGTTCATAGTTACCCAAGAAGAAACACAATAAGCTACTAAGTAGCTTCTCTTTGGATCACAATAACATTTAAATGCTTTCATAATTGTTGCTGTTGTGCCCTTTGAGAATACTCCAGGCAGTACTACTTTCTCTTTACATACCTTCGCTCTATGATCTCTGGGTCTGTTATCCGTGTATTTGTCATGTGGGTGTGGACACCACTTCGTCCAATCCATGTAGGACCCTTAACAGAAACTCCAACTCATTTCTATCATATATTCAAAGGGTATGTCACAATGCAAATGCTAGTGCTGTATGTGTGTGTAATCAGAACTATTTTGTAGTTTACTTCCCTTGTATGCTTTAAAGTACATGACAATGACAATTGCCATGGCGGCAATGGTGCATGAAGATGGAAATGTCAAAGATAAACATGCCCAGAGAGCATTTTTAGTTTAAAACTTACAGCGCCTGCACCACCAGCCACAGTCTCATAATAGCCAAAACCTTCGTCACCAAAAGTTGTGTTATTCATACAGCCCTGAAAGAGGAAATAAGTTTGTGAGATCACTGACAACTTGCGACAGCTTGCCCACGACTTATGCCATTTTGCCGACAACTAAGACAAGTTTACAGACAACCCTAGCTAGTTTGAGGTGAGTTTGCAGACAAATCAACTTAGGCAAGCTTGCAGATAACTCTGGCAATTTCAACTAAACCTTAAAACCATTTGCCAACCATTGTGGCAAGTTAACTAACCTCTCAAACAAGTCTGTTATTGACCCTGGTAAGTTTGCTGATAACTGAGGTAAGATAACCAACATCTCAGGCCAGTTTGCAGGCAACCCAAGGGATTCTACTGACAACACAGGATAGTTCTCCAAGTACTCATTAAGTAACTTATATGAGAATGTTAACTTTTCATTACCTGTGATGCTGCACATACACCAAAAGCCTTGAGAACGACATCCACAACCCTCTGTGAGGTCAGGACACTTCCTCCAACCACTGCTGCAGAGGGCGAAGGATCTAAAAGACAACCAGGAGGAATATGTACTTTTACTGGCACCAGACAACCCTGCAAGAAACAGCACAGCAGTTTGCTGAGTAACTTAAACATCTGCAATTTGGAGGATTCTTTTTGTATGATCCCCTCCCTAGCCAAAATTTGTTGATTAACTGCTTTATCTGAGTCTTTCCCCACAAACCAAAATTTTCTTATTGCACCCCACTTAATATTATCCAGGATATTTAGGCAACTGTATAAGAGACAAGAAGATTTTTTCCATATCCTGGAGAACCTAAGACAAGCCAGAAGAGTTGACAGGGATGAACTTGTGGAAAAGAGGGATATTAGGGTCTCGCTCAGTACCAGCACACTATACCATACCCAGCCCAACACCCATGCTCAAACTGCTTGATTTTATGGATAAATCAGGAGATGATTATGCTTCCACCAACAAAGTTAACATGAACTGATTGCAAAGTTTTTGCCCAGGTTTGAATGTAAGTTCAAGGTTACAGTCAAAATTTCATTATGCACCGGCTCCAATTAAATGCTACCAGTCCTGGTGCTCTTTGTATACAATAACACACCAACACATTCCAAGAGACCAGTTTTACTTGAGTTAAGTTTGCTTTTATGAATATTTCATCACACTTCTTGATTGTTTAATAATTATGTAAAAATACTTTCATTAGACTTTACAATTGTTTGTTCTTGTACCTGATTAAGAGGAATATCATGCTTAACCATGCTTCGTAAACAATAGATAATAGCAGAAAGAGAAATGGCCCGTGGAGCATTACAGTTTCCATATGACTCCTGGCCTGTTCCAGCAAAATTAAATACTGCTGACCCCTGTAACCAGATACAAAAATTATTGATGTCTTCTTTTAGGTACAATCGCCTTTAAATGAGTTTAAATAATTTTTGCTATAATCCAGCAGGTAAGAGAAGATAGAATCAATACAGAGAGTCTTTCGTTCTGCACCAATCCCATCCTTAGCAAAAATAAAACAAGAAGCAACAAAAAAGTAAAAATTAAAAAAAAAAGCCATTCAAAATGAACTGTAGGTACCTTGTTTTCATCAATAGAAATTGTAAGATTAATTGGAGTCCCATCATCCATATGTTCCAATGCATGCAATACTGACTTTCCTGTTCTTTCCTATTACAGGAAGCAGTAAGACTACTTTTATTGACATATACAAATTTTGACAAAACATAGCATTTGTTTAGAACACAGTTAAATTTTAAGAATAACATTATTTTTAATTATTAATTAAGAATAACATAGCACTCATTTCATCCTTACTTTTGTTTTCAGACCAATTTCTGTGAGCATTTCTCTAACAGCCAACTCAGCATTTTGCTAAAAAGAAAGATTGATAAAATTTGTTAGTACTCTTACAGAAATTCAACATACTCTTGACAAACTTTGGGTATAATTATGATGAACTTCCACAAAAAAAAGTTCAACTGAACTTCATGAACAAATGAATTGATATATTTCATTTATACTTATTTTATTGAAGCATGTTTCCAGTGAAGTTCTTTAAACTGAGATCAAAGCAGTCAAAACTGGAGTATACTTGAGGTTTTTATAGTGATGCCATAATGTAATCACTTTTCAGAGTAACAATAAAATGTTACCATACCTGAATGTAACCCATGTAGGCTTGCACAACAGGAAGACTATACTCATCTATAAGTGCATTTATGAGGTTGATTCCCTACAGTAAAAAGATGTGAAATTGTCGTTCAATGGTCCTACTACCACAGACGTGAAACCCATGAGACACCAAATGAGACTGTTGCACACTCTGTTTATCCCTTTCACTCCCAGATCTTAAAAGTAATTCTCCTCACTGTCAGCCAAACAATTCCTGTAATGCTAGTTTGAAGAATTTGTTATTGGATCTTCTAGCAATCCCCTAATTTACATTTTTCTTTCTTCTCATCACTTGTCTGCTTGATATTGTATTGATGTTGTAAGAAGAAATTCTGTCTTAGTTTTGTCACTCATGGGAGGTAAAGGGGCATAGTTCAGACAAAGAAGCAATAAGTTGTATCATGATAAGGAAACTTAAGTGCTTAGTGGATCAAAAGAGAGGCAAATTCCCCTTACCTTGTGATTTGCAGCCACCTGTGCCTTTAGGTCTGAAATGTTGTCCTGCAAATTACGACTTCCACTACAACCTGGGTACTTAGCAGGCTCCAACAGCTTTACCTTTAGAGCTAGTCAATCACACAAACTACATGTCATGATCAAATAAATTGTGGACAGTGAATTCCAAGAAAACAATGGGATTGCTGCTTCAAGACACTCATAGATGAGATGATTACCTTCTTCTTGAAAGATTCCTTTCTCCACCAATTTAAATGACATAAATACAGCTCCCTCATCAAAGATTGAGTGGGAATGGGGGGGCATTGAACCTACCAGAGAGTAAAATTTCATTTTAGCTTTTAACAATTATAGTTTACGGGACATTTTACTGCAAGCATAGCAATCATTAGTGTTAGTAATGTAACTGCTGAATGTAAAAGTAAGGTAAAAGCTGAATGCTTTGATTCACTTGTACCAATTTTCATATCACCAATTAACAGAGTGTGCATCATGAACTTATTCAGATGACAGCTTAATATCCCCAAACCAAAGGTAACATGACTGGTCACCTTAACCTAACTTTTTCCTCTGAATGAAAATCAAGGGTGTAAACAAAATAAATAAACTTCTATGCAGTGACAGTATAAAGAGCATCTCTTAACTTTGAACAGGAACTTTAATTGGGATTTTGAGTGATAAATTTATGAAGCACAGTCTTGAGTATGATAAGTGAATTATTCTCTATAAGGTAAATAACTGCTTCTCTCAATTTAGAATAAGATGAATTACCTGGGGCTATTCCTCCAACATCTGCATGATGACCTCGACTTGCGACAAAAAAGACCGGCTTACTTTGGCCAGGATAAAAAACCTAAAATAAGTTTAAAAAAACTCAAGTATATAAAATACATCCTCACTATGTCTGCAAGGTATTAAATAAAAATGAGCCCTTTACACCCTAACATTAGCATACATATTCTCCATACTGTTCTCTATACATTTGCTATGATGTACACAAGAAGAATTTGTTTAACAATCAAGAGCTGTCTTGGATAGTGATCAACTCCTTTGTTCTCATGACCTTAATATTTGATTCAGCTGTGATACTGTGAGGAGGAATAGGATGCTCATCACTCTTTTGAGTCATGGAGTTCAATAGAAATTAACCATTAATAAAAATGAAGTGATTTTTGTTACCTTTCAACTCTACATTTTTTCAGTTGTACCTGTCCAGTATTCCCAACTCAATGTAGGAGACAATAATTACCATACGCAATTTAAACCAAGGTTGGACAATAGCTTAAATCTGGATTAAACTTACTGGGGTGATGACTGTGAGGTCTGGAAGATGTGTTCCTCCAGCGCTTGGATGGTTACTAAGTATTACATCACCTTCATTCAGACTATCTCCTAAATGATCAATCTGCAACAAGATGTCTTAAGGTGACTTCTGATCTATGATTTGGTACAAAATCAAGGTAGCTGGCAAATTATTTCTTCAGGCAAAACTATAAAAAAAAATTCTCAAACAAGACTGGTTGTTATCAGCCTGATTTGTGCACTAATAGGACAGTGTACTTCTCATGCTTGTAATTGGACAGTGTAATAAGACATCTGACATGTCATGGCTTTACAGTCTGCATTATTTACATGTGCTATTGTTGTGCATTTTGCCAAGTTGTTTTGTGTGTTTCTTTTTTTTTCTGAAAAAGTGTAATCAATGTCTAGTTTCTTTCTCAAATTTTGCCATAGTTTTGACTAATTGGTAACAGGACTAAATGTCTTCCAATTCTGTTTGTAATCATACTCATGATTAACAACTTCTGACTCCCACTTCCCAGTCATCTGAATTTCTTAATCACTCATATGATTACAGACCAAATTGAACTGCACTCAGTCCTTAATATACTATAATTGATTATGTAATGTACCTGATATTTTACAGTTTCTTGCATTGATCCAAGATGCATTGGCACATGTGGGCCATTAGCAACAAGATCACCAGCTGGACTAAACATAGCACAAGAAAAGTCAAGCCTTTCCTAGATAAAGAACATATCATATATTACATGGAGTATACATCTAATACAAAAAGTAATTAAGACCATGACAATAATAGCTGTCAGTTACATTATGGTTGTCACCAAAAGATTAATGGATTGAGTAACATTCTGTTCCTAAAATGTAGCTTGAAATCAGGAAGTGTCAGTCAGCAGTCTTTTAGGCATAGCAGACAGAACAGATGCAACTACAGCTGCCTAATTAAAAAATAGGAATTGACAGCTAATTTTTCCCACTTGGTCGAAGCAATGCAATGTAATAGGAATGTCTTTGTCTTCAACTGATGGTATGCCAAAATACTCCCCTGCAGAGTCATACTTCTTACCTTGATATTTGTGGATATTGCAGTCCTCTGAAGTACCCTATAAATGTTCAAATATATCATTCATTAATAACAGCTCGCAATTATCACTTTTGTTATTATCCCTCATAATACAGAATCTGATAAGTTACATGAATTTACCTTCCCATTTGATCCGTTATACTCATAAAGCGATGGGAAAAGATGGAAAGCTGCAAAGTTAAAGGAAAGGTCAATAAGGATACTTAAAACAATGTTTGAATCCAGAGCTACAGTAAATGTTTTTGGTAACAGAGAGGGTACAGTACGCTTTGTTGGGTTTACAGTTTACTTACTTGTATTGCATCCAGCTCTGTAGTGACTTGTTTTCTACCTTTGTTTTTTCCTATCTAGAAAACATGAACCAATTAATTTAAATAACATAAAAACTGAATAAGTAAAGAAAATTATTTTCAAGGGCAATTTCATTCATGGGAAAATGGTATTCAAAGTACAAAAAATTAATAGATAAAGAACTATTACCTCAATCCTGATATCTCCAGACTTTGTAATGTAAGCTGTACAGTGTGGCTCCACAAGAATAGTACTGCAAACACAATTGTCACAAAAATGTGCAATGTACAAATTGAATCCTAGTTTTTTTTCTTTAAGCATTGGCGGATGAATATATTTTAGGGATACCTGTATCATTATTTATTATGAATAAATCTTAAAACACCATTTTTTTTTTGTAAAACAGGGTTACATTTCACTTGTAAAATGACAGTATATTATGAATGAGAGATGACCAGGAACCAGAAAGATTTGGTGTTATTGACACTTCCACTGATCCCTTTGAATTTTTCTTCAACAGTCATTTCCATTTACAGCCCTGTCACTACAACATATTTCTATTTTCATGGTTATGGTGACATTGTCAATGACATTGAAGACCTACCTTCACATAAATCTACTTTGTCACAGTATATTGTCATTTTTTATAAGTTCTTTGAGCCACTTGGTGCAGAATCCTCTTTTAAATGCTATGGAACACCTTTGGCAGAAAGCCCTCCATAAGAAACTAATTGAAACAGACCTATCATTGCAGAGTTGCCTTTACCTGTGTTGATCTATGATGATGGATGGTCCTTTAATGACATGCCCTTCAGCAAGGTCCTTGAGGAAATAGACTTTGGTGTCAAGGTAGCCACCCTCAAAGAAACATTTAGTTACCTGGATACAAAATGATTCAAATGATAACAGATCAGATCATAGTCTTACCTAGAACAGATAGTGTCAACACTGTACAATAATATCTGTTCCTGACAGCATCCAAATGTAACTTTGTACCACTTCCAAGAAAAGCAAATTTTAAACACAAAATAAAGGGATATAGTTTCTTAAGTTACTGTTTGCTCTGATGAAGAGCTTCAACAAAAATTCGGCATTGAAATTCTTCACAGTGGCCACTTTATATTGTCAACTCAGTTGATAAAACCCAATTGCCTTAAATACAAAATATTTTTGGACGTTTCATTCTCACTCTCCCAAGTTAAATGCAAAATACAAAAAAATCAACAAGGCAATGATTAAACTGCTGAGTTTTTCAGTTTGGAGTTGCAATTCATGGATCAAAATTAAACAGGAAATTACAGTGCCAAATTTAAACAAAAATCTAATATCTCCTGCAATACCTCCCCTGAATCACACTTGAAGGTCACAAGAATAAAGGAAATGATCACCAACTAAAGAAGCTCTTGATTGTTAAACAAATTCTCCTTGTCAGCACCTTAAGAAGAATATGATGAACAGTATGGAGAATATGCACACTGATGTTAGGGTGTAAAGAGTTAAAATCACTGTCTAAAAGAGAAAAAAATATAAAGTATATACTACAGCATGATGCACCATCCTGCTTACCTTTTTGACTGGTGGCAAAACACTTGAATGAGAAAGATGATGAGTGACTGATGTTTTGGAATGCCCACAGCCTCTTACACGTACATCATTGACTATGATGTCCCGTTTAGGAATGGTAAAGCCAAACTCTTGCATATACCTGTTAATTACTACAACAGTTAATTCACATAACAGCCTATCTTTAAGATAGATGTGAGTGCTTAGTGTTTCATACCCAAAAATGTTTCTTTCAGTTATTGGAGTATCTAGTTCTCCTTCATTTCAATGTGAGCCAGCACATGAGCATTGTGATGGTTTTTGTCAAGAACAAGGTGGATCTTGGAACTCCTCACTGGGCATTCACCAATAAAGAAAGTTCTTGGGTCTTTAGTAATTAAGAGTTGTCTGGAACCCCAAAATCTCGAGACATATCTTGAATTACAATCAAGTAATTCACTTTCAAATACTCTTAGAACTTCATCTAACAACCAGAGAACTTAGAACATAAAAAAATGTAAATGCTTATGTATAAGAAAGTATATCAATATTGAATGATCAGCAATTACCTCTCTGTGAAAACTTTACCAAAGTCAGCAATGTTGAAGCAAGAACTTGTCCCTGACTGTTTAGCATCGAAAAAAAAAAAATTAATAAAATAGCTATTCAGAGATAACTGTTAACAGCAGGAATACCTGAAATTTCCAAAGTAATGTGCTATAGGAATAAATTAAAAAACGAGCAACATGCAAACTTCAGAATTACCTCTTCTATTTGGCGAGGAGAGATATTGCACATCAATGCACAATCAGTTCCATTGTATCTCATGTGCAGAAATATTTCTGTAGATATCTGTTCACTGAAAAAAATATATTAAGTACATTTAAACAAGTGGTGGTTAAAATTAATTTTTTTTTAAGAAAAATGGGCACTATAACATTAAAATCCCTGCTGATCCTTCTAGCCATTCCACCCTTGATCAAGAGGGTCTGGCTAAAAAAGGTCAAAAAGGTATTTTAATAAAAAAAAAGACTGGCAGAAATAATGCTTATTGACAAATGAAAAAAAATATTTTGCAACTCTACATCCTATGTACTACCTTATAATACTTTCCTCGATTCCTAATTGATACATTTTTTAAACTCTAACAAATTCTCAAGAAACTTACTCATCAAACCCTTGCAGTTTGAGCGCATCTGCACACTGCTGCATGAGGAAATCAATTCTTCCCTCTAAGTACTGGAATGAGTCTGGATGCATGCAAAGTATTGTACCTTCTTTTAGTTATATGACCGATAATGATCAAACAGCTTTGCTCAAATGTTTTAAGATAAAATAATGCAAGTTTTGTTCACTGATAGGTGTAAATAAGCAGTCTGTAGAAGTGTTGACAAATTCTTAAAAATTTTTTACAACAAACATAATTAGAACAAAACAGCTCCAACGGGTCTGTAAATACAAATGTTATCATTAGGCAATGCATAGAAAAATTTTATGATAATAGGCAAAGTCATACAAGTGTAAAGAGTCTGTAGGTTCACCTGATGTTATAGAGCAAAGACAGAATGCAATGAAGTAAGATCATGGCAATCTCAGATTATTTGTAATTACAAATTAAAAAATTTCTCTAAAATTATGCTCACCTTTGTTATAAACACAGCAACATGGCTCTTGAGCTTCATGAACAACATCTGCTAAAGCCAATCCAAATGCTGAAAGGATTCCTGAATAGCTACCAAGATATACAACATTAATTCATTCTCAGTCTGCACTTAGTCAGAAGATATGTCATAACTTGTAGCAACATCAGTTTGGGAAAGTCTCTTGCTTGAAACCTTGAATATTATTATATAATTATTAGTAATTTTAGGTTTTTGCCTGCTAATCTGCCAATGCAAATTTAAATTTTATTTCTAAGACTATGAACTATGCCTTGCCCATAAACACATAAAACTAACATTCATGTGTTAATTCTTTCTAGCACTAATTTTTTAAATCAATTTTTTTAAATCACCGATGAATGAAGACTGTTGACATCCCCAATGACTGAGCTATAGAGCATGCATGTTGACCTCCTGCTCCACCAAAACAGGCCAGGACATGATCAGCAGTGTTGTATCCTCTGCCTTGAGTCAAACCCCTGATAGGTCGGCACATGGTCTCATTAGCAACAGCAATGAAACCCATGGCTACTTCCTCAACACTAAGGTGAACATTCTGGCTGTCACCACCTTGGGAGGCCAAGAATTCATTTATCTGAAGATTAATGAAAGAATACATTCAACATTTTTACAATGGTCAACTTTGAGAGGGATTAATGGGCTGTTAACAAAGGTTTACCATGAATAAATGTGCCTACTTCAATTACAACAATGATTAAACAAGCTACAAGAAACCTCCAAGGTGAATCTCTGAAAAGTCTCCAATGTCCCTTGTTTGTCTAATGGAAGGTTCTCATCCTGTCCAAAAATCTTGGGGAAGAACCTGAAAAATATTGTTAACCTTTAACTCCCAAGATTTGATTGTTAATTCTCATCTCTTACTGCTACACATTTCCCATCGAATCAGTTACAAGAATTTGGTATTAGATCAAGATAACAACTTCTACCTGATAAGTTTGAATATTCTCATTACCTGTTTGCTAAATTCTGTGTCGATATAATAGGGAGAAGTTACATGCCAATCACTTCTAGGAGTTAAAGAGTTAACACTGTGTTTAGTCACCATGAATAAGTTAAAAATAAGTTGTCAATCACCCTTAGGGGTTTCATGGTTAAAGCCTTCTCTTTCTTAGTCCCACTGCTCCCACTACAGAGGAAGAGATGTGGTTCAATTCAGTCTTTATCTACAATTTATTTGTTACAAACTGTGATCATGATCAGACCAAACTCACTCAGGAAGTATACGTCCAAGAACTAAGTTTGCATCAGTAAGAGCCAATGGCCCACCTGTCAATTGAAATTTAAAAATAAATCACCATGCATGGTTGAAAATTTAATGGAATGATTCGTGAAACTATGAGAACAGATTCCTACATCTGCTAAAACCCTCCCCTAGGAAATGTTGGAATTCACATGGAATTCTCATTTATAATATTATAATAACTTTAGATATTTCTTTACCTTTTCGATAACAAACAGGGCCTGGATGGGCGCCAGCAGACTCAGGCCCAACAACAAATAGCCCCGCCCTGAAAAACAAGCAAGATCCACCTCCTGCTGCAACAGTGTTGATATCTAGCTGCCAATGAAAGAACAACTTTTTTTCACACAAAAATAAGTTAGAAAAAGTAACTAAAAAGACAAGTTGAATATAGATTAGTTGGCAAAGACAATTATCATAATGATAATCATTTATGAACATGAATGAAAGTGATCCTCGCAGTGATGTGCACTACTTAGGCAGTAGTGAAAATAAGGCCTGAAAAAAAAATTTCAGGCCTGTACAGGATTTGAACCCATGACCTCTGCGATACCGGTGCAGCGCTCTACCAACTGAACTGTTCACTCAAATATATGACTTTCATATATTCTTAACCGTATATTCATCACTTCACGGGTTTATTTAGAACCACCATCATGACCAGCTCCCAGTTGGCTTGTTAGCTCAGTTGGTAGAGCGCTGCACCGGTATCGCAGAGGTCATGGGTTCAAATCCCGTACAGGCCTGAAATTTTTTTCAGGCCTTATTTTCACTACTGCCTAAGTAGTGCACATCACTGCGAGGATCACTTTCATTCATGTCTTTATCCGCAGTTCAAATATATGACTTTCATATATTCTTAACCTGATAATCATTTAATTACCAAAATACAATGTACCTGAGGGGCCTGAATAGTAATTCCTGCAGTTGTTGTCTCAAACACTTGCTCATACAGACCAGCATAACGAGAAACATCTGTTGAAGTTCCTACATTACATATTAACAGAGTATGAATCTACAGACTCAAGTGCATAATTAGAAAATTTATTGAATGGTTAACACACCCACTTCATTGTATTGGGATTATATTATAAGATGACTTATGTGATTCATCCATGATCTAACTGGTTATATTGGTAACCCAAGATTAGATTTTTCAGCTAATCTGTTGTGTATCTGCACATACCACCCATGTCAAAACCAACAACAGGTTGTCTTGTCTCTGTACAGTATGTTGTCATAGCATACCCAACCTACAATAAAACAGTAGAAGTTCTTAACCAGGAAGATGTCAGCAAGGGGAAGACAATGATAAGGGCAGGCGTTATAATGATGATGACTACTGACAACATCATTTAATTGTAAACTTTGCTAAGTGAATTGATTACAAAGGTGAGATTAAGTACTACATAATACTTCTAATGAAAAATTAAAAGTACTGTTACTTACCACTCCTCCTGCTGGACCAGAGAGAATAGCATGAGAACCAGAAAACCTTTATTCAGATAAAACAACACAGTTAGAAACCTAACACTTTAAAGACTTTCATTTCATGGTATATGTACCTAACTGTTACAAAATGCCCCCTTTTTAACACATTATCAACCCTATACACCCTAACATCAGTATGCATATTCTCCATACTAGTCTCAGTGCATTTCTTAAGGTGCTAGGAAGGAGAATTTGTTTAACAATTGAGAACTCTTTAGTTGGTTCAGGAGCAATATTGTAAGGAGAAATAAGATTTTAGTTACTCTTAGGGGTCAAAGGATAAAAAAGGATAATATTCTATTTAATGTCTTACTTTGACACAGGAGTTAGTCCACCATTAGACTGCATGAACAAGACTTTTTCCTATAGATGAAAAAGGGATAAACAACAAACAAAGCAGGTCCATTTCTATCCAGTAACTCATATCTGATGTGGATAAAACACCCAGTGAACATACATTATACCCTTCCACCCAAATGGAATTTTGATTTTACCTCAATTCCACTCTTAAAACCAGATAGAAACCCATTTACGTATCTCTTGATGCAGGGTGTTAGGTAAGCATCTGCACAAGCTGAAAAAGAACAGTTCAGGAAATGACAACAAACCAATTAACTGATAAGCAGAGATTGTTTATTTGTAAATCAAGCTGCATCACAGTGGACATGGTTGACCACACTTTAAACTATTTTGTTGCATGCCCAAGAACTGATAATATTGTCTTAGCTTGGTTACTTCCAGATTTAAAAATGAACGAATGGTATCGGTTTCACATACCTGTGTATCCTCTTGGAACAACTTTTACCATTGGCATAACAGCAGATGACAATGATACTTGATCAAAACCCATTTCAAGGGCTACTTGGCCAATTTCCCTCTCATGGCTGTCATATCTTGAGGCATAATAATCCAAAAGTACACAAAGATATTACAGAAACTTTTACTCTATGTGCATGTATTTATTGTAAGTATAGCTGCTGAATGTTATGATGAGAAATGCAATGGATAAGTTCCCCTGAATGACAGTACAAATATTTCACATCTATTCCTAAGGTAAGATGTGAATCCATTCATTAATTCATCTTGGCCAAATATAAAGGAAAGGGAATCATAAATATGAGACTTTGAGAACTACAGCTAGCATTTTTTACTGTGAGGGGCATGTGTTTTGCATCTGCAGTCACTGTCAGAAGGGATCCAATTGAAAATATAATTCTATAGTAATGAAAAATGAAAATATGGACACCTGTACATCAATTTCCATGTAAAGTCACACCAGAATTATGGTTGTTCAAAAATATATTGCTTGTCTATAAACCTTAGGTTGCAAAATTTACGTCAACGTGAAATAACCAATGTGCCAATGTGCCATCATTGAACATAGAAAGGAGGAAAACAAGGTAGGCTAAATAAAGACAAAAATTACCATACATGTATGAGTGTAAAAGTGCTACTGCCAGACTCTTGATCCCTTTATCCAGAATCCTCTTTTGTTAAAAAAAAAGAATGCTATTAGTAATACTAGTCATGGAGAAGGAGCAGCTTATTCCAACCCTTCCCTCCAGAATTTTCAGGAAATCTTAGTTAACATAATGAAATTTAGGGGAAAAAAACAAAGAACAGATCTGAATAAAAAGGAAGGCTACCAATCATTCAGTTTCTATGTGCAAAACTTTAAATTTCTTTGGTCTAAATCTAGTTCCCAAAATTCTTTAGCATTTAGTTTCAAAAACCTATTTTGATCCAAAGATGTGCTCCCACAGATTTTGCCCCCCCCCCCCCCCCATCCCATTTTGCATAGGGATACCTCATGCTGCAGCTAAGAATTACTACACAGGACTTATAGTTAAGCAGTCTCAATAGTAAATATATCACCTGCAGATCCTGTTTGAGCTTCAATCTGTCAAGTGGTTTCCAAACTATGAGCTAAGGATCAATAGCAAACAAAAATTAAAACAAGTTGAATTTTGTTAACCATAATATTTCACAAAGAAACTTTTTGTCATTGACTCAGAGCTAGGTCTCTTAATTAGTCACAAACAAGCAAAAATTCATCTCAGCCCTAAATCAAAATCACACACATGCATACTTTCTCTCTCTCTCTCTCTGCCTTAGCTCCAACATGTCAATTATGTGAGCCCACTAGTCCTCAGGTAAAAATAAGCATTTCCTTCCCACAGCAAATTTAAGTAACTTAAAACCCTGATTATCATTAATAATTTATTATCAATTTTAGTTTTAGCCCAAACTTCCTCCTCTTCACCTTTTCTCCAGTAACTCCTGTAACCACGAAGCTGTCATCTGGCAGTTCTAATTCACTTTTCTCTTGCATTAGAACAACTCTCTCTTTGGCTTCAATCACATCATCATACAAGACCTCTGGACAAGTTGCTTTCTGTTTATAATACAAAACAACAAGTGGCTTAATAGAGCTTTGTATTTTCATAGATTTGCTAAATCACTGGGAAAAGTAGAAAACTACTTTTAATTATTGCTAAAACCCTATATTACCAGGAAAGAATAATTAAAAAAAAGAACTAGATGCAATATGTTAATTTTGGTGCTTCATTAATTATTGACCAAAAGAATTAGACAAAGGATTATTAACTGCAGTGACAGCAAATGAAAGGAAGTTGATGTCTTCAGAATTAGCCCTTTTCCTAATACAACACTCCAAATTTCAGCTTTCTTTCAAATTCACACTTATTGACTAAGTGTAGTTGATAATCAACTTAAGGTTTCCCTTTTCTATCAATGCTGCTTAGCAGTTTCGTAAGATTCTAATGTTTCTATCATGCACAGCTGCCAAATGAATGCAGCATCATAAATTCCCATGAAGGCTAAAGAGAGGGAACTCCTGGCAGAGAATTGTCGTGTTATGAAGAATTAAGAACAACATCAAAGTCACCGAAGTCTGATGTGGCTGTGTTATTGCTTAGGGTTAGGACTATACAGAAGTGTAATAAATAAATAAATAAATGAGTCTTACTAAATCAAACAAGTATGGTCTTGTCTGATTGCCAATATGCAACAAATCATGGAATCCTTCAGTAATAACCAGAGCCATTCTTTCTCCCTTTCGTTCTAACAGAGCATTTGTAGCCACTGTGGTCCCCATCCTTATCCACTCAATGTACTTTGGATCAATAGGCTGATCTGCAGGCATCTTTACTCCTGTTACCTGTCAAGAGGTAATGGGTATATGCTCGTACAATTTACAGCAATTCCATAACTTTGAAATTTACTCGTTAACCTTAAACCCTGTCTCAACAAAAAGTTCTTTCTAACTCAGTTTTCAAAACATTCAGTTGTGAAATCAGTAAGTCTGAATTTGACGATTATTTTTTTTCTCTCTCTACAGGAAGACGCTTTTTCAACTGTTCCCTTAGAAATGCATATTTGTTTCCTCCTAACCCCTCGAAGATAACCCATAGGCGTGGTGGGCACAAATTAGAATGGTCACCTAGACATGGAACGGCCAAATTCCACACTAACAAGGGGCTCAATAAGAGATCACCTGAAGTCCATTAAAAACAATTGACGCTTCCGAGAAGTGTTACATACGTAATACCTCTTGTAATATTCGTCTAATTCCTTCTCTTGGTGCATCAGGATATGCAGGATCCACCGACAGCAGTTTCATCACTCGTACTTCTCCGTTAGGACATTCGGCATAAACGTCTGTAAAAGTTCCACCTCGATCGATCGCAAATCTGAAGTTGCCGCCAGCCATATCGCGAATCAAGCAAAATTATGGGGATTGCTGGGGAATTGCAATGACCTTCCTCTTCTATTCTCTCTTTAAAGTATACTGAAAAAAGTGGACTGACAGTAAGACGATGAAAATTTGTAATAGTTATGCGCCGGATTCGAGGCTGCATCATACCCCGTGTGCGGATGGGGAATTTGAACCTCGCCTGGCTGGGGCTGGGGTGGCAAATTGAACCGGAAGTATTAAGTCTTTCTGGCGGGATGCATTGGATTCAGCTTAGGGTCAGGGTCGTTCGGGTTGAGGTTAGAGTATCAGTGTATTGGGTGTGAGCGTACACGAAATAATATGTTTATCGTGAACTACCGCCGTAATCCTGCTCATTTGCCTCGTTTTCCCGCGTTTTAGCATTAACGATATCAATAGTAAATATATCACCTGCAGGTCCTTATGAAGCTTTAATCTGTCAAGTGGTTTCCAAACTATGAGCTAAGGATCAATAGCAAACAAAAATTATAACAAGTTGAATTTTGGAGCGTATATGAAATAACAAGTTTATCATGAACTACCGGTGTAAACCAGCTAATTTGCCTCGCGTTTCCGCGTTTCCGCGTTTTAGCGTTAACTTTCACACTATCATATCTTTTTCCTGTTGCCTATTTTTATGATTATCAATAAAGGAGACGAGGTAGAAAAAAATCAATTTTGTACCTTGGATTGTTTTTTACTTAAACATTTTACACCTGCCCCCAACCGGAAGCCTCACTGCCCTTCACACTTCCGTTCTTCAGAAGGAAAGCGAGGCTGAGTCAAATTGGTCGAAAATAGAAAAATATGGCTGCAAACGCTCTCTCGAAATTCTCCCGTGTATTTGGTCGCAAGTCGGCAGTAGTCATCGGAATGATTCACGTGCAAGCACTACCAGGTAATCAACTTGAATCAAACATTCCTCTGTAACTTTTTGATCAACTGAAAATAAGGTTTGTTATCGATTAGAACCTGCGCTTGACTTTCGCCTAGCTACACAGCTGCCTTCCTTAGCTTTGCAGCTTTCTTTCTAAGTAATTAATTCTCCATCACGTCGCGCATAAAATGAGAAGTTTATATCGAGTTGAAAATATGAATTTAAATTTTTTATAAATTAATCGCTAAAAAGATATGCTGCTATTTTTTCTGCATCTAACCTCTATATTGATATAACGGTAAGCCGGAAGCCTTAAACAATTATTAATTAACTACCGAAGTCTTTTAATTTTGTCGATATTTCGCCAAAGGAAAATCAGTTTCAGTTGCATGGCTAAACCAGTTAGTTTTTTTTTAAAATTATTTCGGGGTAAAGATCAATCTACCTCAGCGCCAGAATCTTTTGTGACTTATTGGGGTTCAATAAAGCATATGGATAGCACTAACTAACAAGATATAGCGAGTCTACTCGAAAAGTAGGGGGCTACCCCCAAGGGAGTCAGACAAGGATATACCCCCTGGTTATTCAAACCCCAACCTGTTTCAGATCAAAACATGTCTTTAATCTTTCCTATTTTTCAAAAGTACAATGTAGCTGATTTTGTTAATAACGCCTGACGTATTTGAATCTTCTTCTTCTGCTAAGGAACACCCAGGAATCACCTATCTATGACTGAAATAGTAAATATGGCACGCACTGATGCAACAAACTATAAAAATGCTGGAGTGGTAAGAGTATCTGATCACTTATACATTAAATTTCAAATCAGTTTACACAAAACTTCAGAAGCAAAACTGAAGCTGCAGCATTGATTCTTTCAATTTAAATTTTCTATGTGTTTGGTGTTAAACATGAACAGTTTAGTCTTTAGGTGATATCAGGCTTCATACACTTGACATATATGAAATAATTTCTCAATGTGTTGTTTGTGGAAAAATTGATCATGAATATCACCAGTGATGGCTTTATTAACACTTTACAACCAAAAATTAGTATACACATTCTCCATACTGTTCTCTATACATTTCCTAAGGTGCTGACAAGGAGAATTTGTTTAATAATCAAGAGCTTCTTTAGTTGGTGATCATCTCCTTTATTCTCGTGATCTTAATTTGTGATTTGGGGCCAATATTGTAAGGAGAAATTAGATGCTAGTCACTCTTAGGGGTCAAGGGGTTGATGATCATCCATGAGAAACATTTTATTTTCATCAGTGTGAGTTCCATTTCACGTAGGAAGAACCTCAATACAAAAGAAATCAGAACACTCGTTGGAACTCTTGGGTTGAGCCCTCGAAAGGGGACCAATCTGGGTTTGGCGGACTAATTTTTGACCCCTGAAAATAAAGGATACCACCATGTAGATAACTGATAGATAATTGTTAAAAGGATATGCAATCACCACCAAAAGCATACAATGGCAAGTAACTCTATTATGAATGACTACAAAAGATACTTGAAGTAACTTGAAAAGAACTTCAAACATATGCACCTCTAATAGCTGATCATCATTCTATACTGAAAAATAGCAGTACATAGACATTCACACATTATTGCTGACAAAGACCAGTAGTATAGCATTGAAGCATTGTGATCCTCATTTAAAAGTTTTACTACATACAATAAATGATGACACTTCATTCCTGAGTCAAACAAATTAACTTTTATTTGTCTGTATTATAGCCATTACTGAGGATGAGTACATGCATTGTTAACATCAAAAACTGAATGATAATGTAGGGGTCAAGAATTGCTGTTTTGACCTTCATCTTTAAATTATTTTTCTTCAGGATGCTATTTTGATGGAGAACATGCATGATATTCCATATCTAAATCGACATGTTGGACCAGAAATTGTTGCAGCCATGAGTGTGGTTTGCAGTGAAGTCCGAAGAGTGGTGAATAATTTACCGTGTGGTATTCAGATATTGGCTGGGGCAAACAAGGAGGCACTGGCTGTAGCAAAAGCAGCAGACCTGCAATTTATTCGCACAGAAGGATTTGTTTTTTCACACATTGCAGATGAAGGCACAATGAACTCTGATGCTGGTGAACTACTTAGGTACAGGAAACAAATTGGGGCAGATAAGATTTTAGTTTTCACTGATATCAAGAAAAAGCACAGGTAATTTCATAAATGTACTTTTTATTACTTGTCTAACTAATTTATTGTGATAGCACTGAATTCTAAGGATTCTGAAACAAGCTTTTTTCTTTTTTTCCTTTCATTTATACAGTACTTATAAATTATAGTAATAAAATTACTAACCAAAACATCATTTTAATGCTTTAGCTATTTAGTAACCACAAACTATGACTTACTTGCGCTCAGCTAAGTATGTCATGCTTGGAGCCTCAATAGAGCAAGTAATTTTTTATTTGTTTCATTTAACCCTTTACAACTTATTGTTATCATTCATATTCTCCACACTGTTTTCTCTATATTCCTTGTGGTTGCAAAAGGGAGAATTTGATTAACAATCAGGAGCTTCTTCTTCTGACCTCTATTTGTATTTGATTGAAGGAGAAATTAGAAGCTTGTCACTCCTAGGAATTAACCCTTTAACTCCCATGAGTGACCAAGGCAGAATTTCTCCTAACAATATCAATACAATATCAACCAGAGAAGTGATGAGAATAAAGAAAAATATCAACCTGGGGATAATTAGTTGATCTGATACCAAATTCTCTGAATTAACATTGTAAGAATTGTATGGTTGATAGTAAGGAGAATGACAAATTTGATCTGGGAGTTAAAGGGTTAAAGGAGTAAATTACTAAAACATGTTTCATGACCAAAATTTCTAATTAAGCTAAGATGACATTTTGTGGAAATTTATTCATTTCAGTTCCCACTTTATAACATCTGATGTGGATATTCTGGAAGTGGCTCAAGCAGCAGAGTTTTTCCTCTCAGATGGAGTGATACTGACAGGAAAAGCAACAGGTGAAGCCACAAGCTTAAAAGAAATGCAGTATGCCAAAGAATCAGTGAACATTCCTGTTTTGATTGGTTCTGGGGTGGATGATAATAACATAGAACAATATCTTGGTGCAAATGCAATGATCATTGGTTCATACTTCAAGGAGGATGGCCATTGGACAAATCCAGTGAGTTTTAAAAAGGTTCATGCCTTCATGGCTAAAATTGAGAGAATGAGAAAATGATGATAAATTGAAATAATATTCCTTAAAATATTTTAGCAGCTTATGACAATGTTTCTAAGATCTTTTAAAATCTCCAATTGTCTGCTATATTCTTTAAATGTCTTGTACAAGGAATTTTTACTGGTACTTATTAACAACCAGTGCAGACCTTACAAAGATATTTAGTAAGAGTTTTGACAATTTTTTCCAAGTTTTGTATTGGTCTTTAGAAATCTTAGACATATAGAGGATCACTGGAAAAGCTTGAAGATAAATATGGTAAAAATATAAATTTTAAAATACATGAGCATGAAACAAAAGTCCTAAATTGTAATTCAAAATTCCTCCATAACAGAAATTTAGTCAACAATTTGTTTTTTGATTTTCTCATTTTCATAAATTTAGCAATAACAAATTATTAATATATATTAATCAAAATTGTAACTTTTGGTGGGTGTTATTTATTTATTTACATGTGATATAAAGAGTTACTAATTCAAGGATTATAATGGTATAACTATCTCCTCAGTGTGTAAAGAGAAACTAAAATGGTTGTCTGCGATAGTTTTTTGCCATCTCAGATTCTAAGAAACCTGTTTTATCAAACTAAGACAATTTTTTGTTTTCAATTACTGTCATGTTTTCTTGCCTTACACTTTCTGGAACTATAATGTTTAAGGCTCAGAACTTTGAAAAGGCATCATCAGTAAGGTGCCTCTGGAATTACCAGTCCTCCTTAAGTCGTAATTGTGGTAACAATCCTTACGCAGAGGTCAAAATTTGTATTAACACCAAAAAAAAATGCTCAAGCTTGAAAAAAAAAGAATGAAAGAAAGAAAACTGTAATAGTCTAAACTTAAATGAAGTAATGCCTAGGCACTAGACAAGTGAGCCACAAAAACCAGATAAATACTTTTTCCATTTATAGAAACTGAAAAATGATATAATGTGAGCTAAATGTTCAAAACTGAAAAACCACAGTGGAATATTTTGATGCCAAGAAACTTGAGATGTTGAATGTAAAAAGTGAAAAATTGCCTCACCTTTGGAGCAAAAAAAAAAATGTAAACCATAGATATCCAATGGCTGCCTTTTAGGTAATTTTAATTCTTTTCTAGAGCTTCATTACTAATTTTCATTGAGAGTTTTTGGTCACTAACTATCTATACCTTCTAAACATGATGGGCAAACTGGTCCAATTTAAATTAGTAAACAACTTTACTTTCTTACCCCAGGGGAGAGACAATAAATCATCAGAATAGACAATACTTAATGCTTGTGAGTTGCAAAAGTTTATTCCTTCTGTAAATAGAAATTTTCAAGTATTTAGTTATCAGTAAGGAATGGTTTGATTTCTTTTGTATTTAATCAGTTGTTGTCAGGGCTACATTGTTTACCTTTGTGGTTGCAGTTCCATGTGGAATTTGCAGGTTGTCATACTTTATTCCTTATTTATACTTCTCTGTAGATTTTAGTACATTAACATCTGTACAATTTAATTCTATCTAGCTGTCAGGGTTGTCAAAATAAACCCGAAAACATGCATTTTTCCATCTACCCTAAAAAATGTGCCAGCTGTTGCAAATATTTGTAGCTCAAATTTCAGCAGAGATGCAGTGCATCAGGTGGTGAACTTTGTATTACAAACCAATTACCCAAAATATTTTTGACAACTTTGAACTGTAAAGATTGATACAACTACACATTATTAAGTTTAGACGAACTTAATCTTGCAAATGTTCATCATCAAGTTTGTTTTTAGTTTAACCCTTTATATCCCATGAGTGACTAAAACAGAATCTCTCCTCACAATATCAGTACAGTATCAACTAGATAAGTGATGAGAATAAAGTAAAATATCAATTTGGGGATAAGTAGTTGAGCCAGTTCTTAATTCTCTGAACTAACAGTATAAGAATTGTATGGTTGACAGTGAGGAGAATGACAAATTTGATCTGGGAATTTAAGGGTTAAGTGAAGATATTGTGTGGGAGCCAAGTTTGCAATCTACCAGTTTCAGTGTAGAAGAAAATCCCACAACTCTGTACGGTGAATTCGAGTGATAACACCTGTTTGTGGAAATTTTTTATTTTTTTTATTATGGAAATTTACTCAATCTGCATCTGCAAGACAATTTTTAATTATCCCTGGTAAAGTTGTGTTGGTGATAAAATTATTTTTGTTCTTCTTAAGGCATTGGAAAATTAAGATGTTGTAGATTAATTGACAGGAAAAGGCCTTCAGTTAACTAGAGGAAGGAAAATGCAAAGCACACTCATTCCAATGTGTGCATGATTTTTCAACAACAGCACTATGACGCTTAATTTCATTATTCTAGCATTAATGTAACATTAGCACCGCATTGGTTTGTTTGTTTTGCATAATTTGTCTTCCATCTAGAAAACCCCCTATCAAATCATTAATTAAGGGCTAAGTTCAGCATTCCACTCAACACTACGCTTAACCTAGCTACCAGAATTGCATGCGAGATGAGAGTTCATTAGCTAACCTGCTACACTCGCTCAGTAATCACATTACGTAATCATTTACGTAAGTCAGCAACGTGAACTTTAGTTCAAATTTGGTTTATTTCAATCTCAAGGTTGTACTCAAGACAGTAATATCAGACCATATAATGTATGAAATTTAGTGAAATTGTATTTCTTGTTTCAAATTTTCAAAATTATATCGATTTTTTTTTCGTTTTCGTCATAAGAAAAATAAAATAATGCCAACCATCCTCTCGTCGATCCGTACTACCTAAGAATGATACATAAATTACATAGCTGGAAGTGCGATCTCCGCGAGCTATTTAACAAATTTGAGCCCAGTTTATGTTTCCAGGATCAAATTATATTAATATTTTCCTCATAGCGAGGAATACAATACACAAGGGAAATAATGAACCTACTCTGGGAAGCAAACTATACCCTCCGAAAGAATATAAATAGGAATGTTTTAAATATTTACAATCGACGGACTTTAGACCCTCACGCTAATCCACAAGCGTCGCTCTTGAATATTAAAATTCTAGCGAAGGTCAACAGCCCCTTTTGCCGTGTAGTCCAACGTGTTTTCCTAGCATCCTATTTCGTTTTTTATTTCGTTTGCTTCTAGAATTATTCTGAAAATGAACCATATTTTGCTTTTTTAAGTTCTTTCTGTTGGCGCGAATGCTGCCTTGGAGCGGAGGTTCGGTTTGTCGCCTCTTTTCAATTAACTCGAGCTGCGCTTGGAATTGGACAGTACGACGCGGTTCCCTCCTTTCCACGACCTCTTCTCCGTTTCTAGTTGTGCTAGAATTCCGGGATGTTGAGGAAAGTGAAGGAGAATGCCGTCTTATACCTGGACCATACACAGACATACTGGGATGTTCGATAAGAAGATCCTCCATCGGGCTTGCTTCCAAAACTTCGGGGGAAAGCCCGCTCGCCTCAAAGCAAGGCGGTGGAGTAACGTACCAACTTTCCTCCAGTTGGATTTGGGCTTTTAACTTAGGATCATCGTTTTCTTTCTCGTCTGTGGAGAATAAAAGTGAGAGATGATTCTGGGGTAATGCCAATTTAGCGATAACGGAGAAGGAAATATGATGTCACCATAGTGGCGCAACCCAATTTAGCATTGTCGTGACGAACACATCTTGACTTCAAAACAATAACCGGCAAAGTGAAATGCGTGAAAATGCATTCTTTGAAATACAAGATATGCTGAAGAAATGGATGCATCTTTCGCCCATTTTCGCTTTGAATAACATTTCAAAGACATAATTTAGGCATAGAAGTTTCCACTCACCACATTTTTTGCCTTTTTGAACGTCCACTAAAATCCAGTCGTCATCGACGCTTTGGGTGTCGTCGACCGATCCCGGGACAAGTTGCTCGTCTGTTTCGCCCCAAATGTAACTTGAAATCGCGGTCCACATCCTGAGTTAATTTCTTTGATCAGCAATAAGGCCAATTTGCAATGATAAGTCACCTTTTCCTAAGCGAAAAAGGCGGAAAATGCAAGTTTACTTCGCCAAGCCAACTCCTATTATTTAGGACAAGGAAAACACAGCTGACACTCCGATTGCTCTCAAAAGAAACGCTTTAACTTAGAAACCTACAATATTTTCTTTTCCTAGTTACGAAAGGAGTTCACTTACCGTTTTAATGCAGTTGAAGTGAAAAAACGACTAGTCCGCCAAAATTCGTTATGGTTCTTGAGAGATCTGTGTAATGCAAATTTTGTAAACGAAGAAGGAGCCGGTTTTCTAGTCAAATATTTGAGCTTCTGCAGGAAAAATTAGCGCTCTTTCGCGGACGAAATAATTCAAAACAGATTTGTTGCGAAGAAATTAGTCGAAGCTTCGAATGTTACAACAAAAATGACGCCGTTGGTAGGAAAGCAAATCTTGCAGATGTCAAGAAAAAATCTTCGTTTGGGAAAACTCAATGTTTTTGTTGACATTCTGTCAACGTTGGTGACGTTACTTCCAATTCCCAAATATGGAAAGCAAAAACAGCAGGGAGTACACGTGACCTGAACGTGCTGTCAGTAAGCCACCCCTACTAGACTTTGGAACATGCCATGTCCACGTCAGGGGTTAGTGTTGCGGAAAACAATATGCTTTCATTGTGTAACAGATACAACAGTGGGCAAACTTGCTGAGATATGCATTTAATAATTCCATGGCGCAGAACGGAGGTCTGCCAATTTTGCTTAAAATTAGCTACAAACGAGCTACGGGCTGTAATGTATGCGATATCCGGAGTCGCTATATATTTATATTAAACACTGATTGTACTAATCAGAAAGAAATATTTTCTAAGAGGGGATCATAAGTCATTACAGGGAATTTCAATTTCCTCAGTTATCCACTCACGCAAATAATCTACTAATGGAGCGTTTCCGTTACAATGCCCCAAGAGATGATATATTCTTCTTAATGTGACCTTTGAACAAGCTCTCGATTATGATGACAACCTCTTACATTGCTGTAAGGCAGAAAGAAAAAAATAATAATAGTAATGAAGAGAAAGTTGTGCTTCAGAATCTTCGGCAGTTAAATAAATTTCGCCTTGTCAGAAATGTCAGCTGCTTCCTCACACCACACCCCAGAGAGGCACCCTGGCTAGGCCAGAGCGGTGAGAGCGTCCGTCTGGTGTCTAAAATGGTCGGTCCGAAAGTAAAAAAGGGGGGAGGGGTGGGGAAGTTCGTTCCCTTGGAAAATTTAATCATTGATTTGTTGTAGTTTTTCTTCTTTTGTCATGTTTTTAGAAATCTTAACTGTCTTTCCAAGTTCTACGGGTGAATGACGATGTGTTCGGAGTTACTGAGCATTCTGGAGATGTTTTAACCTCAGGTGGCCGGCCTCTTAATACACGTGAGCTCTTTGCAAATAAAGTTAATTAGAGGGAAGCACCTTACTTCATGAAATTTACTTCCAGGAGCTGGGACACTCTCAGCAGACACAGCGTTCCGTTTTAGCCGCGCGAGACGCCAATCTGTAACTAAGGGGATTTAAAGGGTTGATACGCCTGTGAACAAAGCACATGGATACAGAAAACATCGTTTGCAATAAAAGTGACTTATTTGATCTACCATAAATCTGCTACAGTATACTCATTAGGTCAATTAGTGTAAGGAAGGAAAGAAAGCGGACGCCTACTAGACAGGTAGCACCTGTCTTGGTTTGCAGGGGACGGTAAGTCCGGCTGAGGGTCGTGCCTAAATCCTACCGGCTAGAGGTATGTTCGAGGAGCAGTGTGACGAGTTGCCGAATCGGATGTTTATCGGAAATTGTCGACAATTGCAATATGGCGGACTATTCTAGTAAATACCAACAATAAAGCGACGTGATTGAACCAGACGTGAATATTATAACATGCTTTACATGTGAAGAATACATTGTTGAGTTTAAATCAAGGAGATTTCGCTAAATCTTGTATGGCTGTTTCCTACACCCTCGTCGATCTTTAGTTTCTTGTTTAGAAGAGTTTAAGCTTAACGCTATAGCCGCTAAGACCTAAGACTAATTGGGAGAGCAGAAAAAGTAAAATGTGAAGCAAACCGTGGTAACAATTGGGCAAAGTCGACTAAATATGCAAGCTGTACCTCTAGCCGGTAGCATTTTCTAAGCCTCCTGAGATCCTACCGGCTAGAGGTACAACAACAAAAGACAAGACAATAGAAGTTTCATCTTGGGGATCTTTCTAACCAATAGCATCATGACAAGGGCATTGAAGTGGCGATACTCTTCATAAGTTTTTTTTACTTTTGCAAGCGTAGGTCTTAGCGGCTGCAGTGTTAAGCTAAAACTCTTCTGAACAAGAAACTTAAGTTCGACGTGGGTGAAGGAAACAGCCATACAAAATTTAGCGAAATCTCCTTGATTTAAACTCAACAATGTATTCTTCACATGTAAAGCATGTTATAATGTCCATATCTGGTTCAATCACGTCGCTTGACTTTTGGTAAATCGCAAACGGTGGTTACTGGAATAGTCCGCTTTATTCCAATAGCCGACAATTTCCGATAACTATCCGACTCGGAAACCCGTCACTAGTGCTCCTCGAGCGTACAACCCCGGCTGAGCCCACGCCGATCCGAAATAAGTCTTCCCAACAGCCTTTGGATGCCGCTTTTATCCCACGGAATACTTTGACGCGCGGCGTGTCTGTGTCGATCTGTCTGTCTACAGCCAACATGCAGTCATCTCTGGAGTCCTCTGGTTTCTTCGAGACTTTCAATAGTGATGCGGACGATTTTGATTTAGAGGACGATGATTTCCCAACAGGAACAATGTCTTTCAACGGGCGACTCGTCATATCAGGCGGTCCTAATATTTTCCCAGTGCTCGAAACGGGAGGTAAACTATTAATTTGTGCCCGATGTTTATATTGTATACGTACAACGATCATGTTTTTTCGCTGATAATTACAACTTTCTTCGTCGGATACACTTTAAATTGGAATCAAATCTTGTTGTTAAAATATAATTTTCAACAGTTGCATCGGTTAATGTCTTCACTAGCATCAGTCAAAGCGGAAAGAAGAAACTTTCAACTGCGTAAAGTCTTTCCTGTTGTCACATACCTTTACCCCTTGGTAACATATCGGGTGGTCTATATTGAACTAATCCCCAAATCGTTAAAGATCCTTAAATAAAACACACATACCATCTTTCTCGATATGATTCAAAGAATATGTTGGTGCGTTCTTAGCACGAGATCAACTCGTTTATGTTAAGCACGCCAGAAAGTTTGATAGAGAACCTCCGTGAGGGAGTGAACACGTCTCAGATGACCTTTTTGCCTCGTTATCTCACCAACCTCTCATTTATACTCAAATTATTTTTTTCTGGTAAATGTTTTGCTCCCCCCCACACATCTAACAGAACTCATGTGTTTTCTCGCTATCGATTGGGCAATTTTCTTCTTGCATGTCAAGGAATTTTATTGTAACATGTGCTGTTTGACAAGTACTTATAAACTTGATCCACCAATGTCACATTTATGATGAACACACCACAAACTAATCCCTGCAAGGACAGCTGCTTCCATAAATACCTCTGTATCAGTGTTTATTAAATTATGGCTTTTTTTTTGCATTTATGTTTAGTTCTTGGTGACCAATATATTTTTTTTATTCTTCCCCAATATTTTTTCAACTTGTCACTCTAATTTCTTTGTTCCACATTAAGTGCATTATTGCGCACTGCCTCTTGCACCATTGGATTTGATCTTTTGCAGTTCACTTTTGAGCTTGGGAACAAGCTCTCCAGGGGAAAGAGGGTGCAGGTGGAGAAAGAGTGAGAAAGATGAATGGGTAGGGATGGGGGAGGGGGAAGGGGAGGGGGAGGGGATGGTAGGGAGCCTCTGCTACAACTCCCAATCTTCCATTTTGCACCCCTTCCCCCCCCCCCCCTTTGCTAAATATCAGTTCCCATTTACCCCTTGAACCAAAGTTTGTCAGTTTGTCAACTGGTCATCATTTTTTCAGATGTGTTTGATTGTTTATTAGGGAGAGGCATTGTGTTTGTGCCAGAAGATAAGAGTACTGATTGTGATGGGGATGATCATATTGATGATAGTATTTGTAGAGGTTACGGAATGTCAGTTAATACAGATCCACAAAATATCAAGTTTGACATCATTTCAACCAGGATAAATGAAAATCAACGGAAGCAGCATGTGGTCAGTAAATTGAATAGAGTTATTAATTTTGAATTTCTGTAGGTTTATTACAGCTTTGCTCTGTATGCCACTTCTTGAATGCTTTTCGATGCTGTTGTAGGTCCTGTACAGTATATTCAATCCACTAACTATTTTTGCATCTTACATACAAGTAAAATTGCTGTTGTTTTTGTGTTTGTGTATTCAGTTACATATGTATTTTTTCTATAAGCGATAAATGCATAAGTTCAAGAAATTAGTCTTCTAATTTTTTACTGTATTTATTTATTTTTTTTTTAGTTTTACACCCTCATGGTCCTCAAAACTGAAGGTGTTGACACAGACAAAGCTTTAATAGACCGACGTTACTCAGACTTTGCAGCTCTTTATAAAGCTCTCAAGAAAGACCATTCCAAATTACTTGAAGGTGTAAACTTTCCTGGAAAAGTTTTTGGTCAGAAAAGTAATTTGAACCCTGAAGTTATAGAGGCCAGACGCTGTGCTTTTGAGTCTTTCCTTCAAAAGGTACACACTCATAAGGAGGTCTTTCATCATCCAGCTTATAGGAAATTTTTCTATTTGCCAGAACTCTGCGAGGCGACAGAACACTTGAAAGGTGGTGAATTGAAGCGTAGTCTAAAGCTTTTGCTGAACAGTCTGCATCTTCAAGTCAAGTTGTGTGATCAAGTGAGAGAGATCATTGCTACTTTGGCAGCAATTGTTGTCGTACATGAGGCTCAAAGTAAATTTGAAGAAGCTGATCGTTATGCAACAGCTGCTCTTGAATTAATTGATGAAGATCATTACTGTTCTTATCTCATTCCACTTTTGGATACAACAGCCAGACTTAGATGGAAACTAAAAAAAGACAAGAGCACAATAGAGAGACATTTGGCACACGTTCAAAGAACAAGTGGGATTGATGTCGATTGTGCTTTCACTTTGCGAGAGCTTGCTGTTACAAGGTTTAGCATGTGAAATGTTTCTATTTGAAGGAGAGTTTCAAATTGTAGTACATGGACAGGAAGAGGGCATTCCCCATGAATTAGTCCCCAGGGTGCTTGTTTCCAATCATTGTCAGGATAAGTTTGTTCTTTTTTTTCAGATTTGAACATTCTGTCGTTTATTAATTAGCAAAGTTGTGAAGGCATGCAGTCAAGTTCATCAGTAAGGGAATGTGGAATTCACAAGTTAGACTACACATAACTGAATCGAAAAACCCCTGACATTGTTGACGTATGAGAAATTGAGAAACATTTCCTGCATTCCTGTCGTTTAATGTCCTTCCTGTTTCTATGAATTTGTAACAGAACAACTTATTCATTTTTCTTAAAATCGTGTTTTTATAAATAGATGAAATTTAGATGACATCCTCAATCATAGCATGTGTTGAAGGTTAGTCATTAGGAGCAATCTAAGAATCTTTCGAAAATCAAATTTCTCGGCAAAATTATAGGAGATAATTCAGTGGCATCCCAACTTAAAACATTTAATTAAGTCATGAAATGCCTTTAAGTTAGTTATTACAGAGTGCAAATGATCAGGCAATGTTTTAAAGCCAGGCACAGTACTAAGTTTAAACCTAAAATAATAAATAAATAAACAGTACTAAGCTAAAACCTAAACTAAATTTTCTAGAGAAGATGAAGCAAATACAGCCAATTAATTTTGATTAATGTATAGGCATGGTAGAACTGTAAGAAAAAATATGATGTGTCCCATTAGCAGGCTCTTTTGGGAGGTAAATAAAATTCAAAGTTGAAATAACTATGCTTTCCAACCCATAACAGATGTGCTACTCAAGAATTGTAAGTAAAGTAATGTTCTCAGTTTGTATGTCATTTCTGAATTTTTTTATATATTACTAAGCTTGCACAACTGTCAACACCAAATTTTATTTAAAAACTCTGACTCTTGGCATGTTTCAGAATGTGACATGACATCTGTTCTTTGGGTAGATAAGTTGTTGTTTCACTAGCAAACCTTTGTAATTAGTGTATAAAATTACATGTATTTTGTTAACTGTACATAACTAGTTTCAAGAGTACTCCTTATAGTTATTAGTTTTATTTCCTATTATTTATCCCATGTAGATCAATGTGTAAATGGTGATAAAGTAATAAAACCTTATTTTTCTAAATAAATGAGTAGATCAGTCAGAAAAACCCAACTTATGTGCCATTTTTTTAAGCTCTTCTCACTTTCCATCAAGGAGGCACAGCTGCCCAATATAGATGGTGTATTTGGATTCTAAATCAAAAGTCCCAGTTGCAAACCTGGCCAATGCTACTTTCTTTTGTTACTGGGCAAAAAAAATTTCCATTACAGTTCTTTTTCTTACTCCACTCTATTGCCTTTCAACCTGCTGGTTGAAATTTTATTTTATGGCTGCAGCAAGTGGTTGCAAAGTTTGCACCAAACATGTGCCTGCACAGGGGCATTGGTAGTGTAGTTGCCAACGTGTATCACTAACAATGGTAGGACTGAAAAACGCGATTTTGGTTACCACCACCTCCCCCTCCCCCCCCTCCCCCCCCCCCTCACCACGGTGGTCATCAGTAGTCAGGACTGAGTCGCCCAAACATTAAAAAATAATTTCCATTCATTTTTAAAGGAATTTGACAGGTTGAATTTATAAGTAACATCTCTTTTAGAAATGGTCTCGCTGACTAATTCTGACAAATATTAATTTATGGTAAATGCACCAATAATACTATATCTCGGATTATCTCGTTTAAGAAAATACTGGATCTATAAGTATTTAGTTGTCAAGCCGAGTGCTGTCTTCCGTGCCCCTGTGGTTATCTTCCGAAAGTTCTCTGTCTCTTGTTTCCTTCCACTGATCGTTCAGTCCTGTCACGCAACGCGCTTTATCTCCGATGGGGGAAATAACGTATTTCGTGACAAGACTAAACAGCAGCTTAAGGAACAAAAGGGATTATTTCCCCTTCGCGCGGGATCGTCATTGATCCTGTCATAGACAGTGAAAATCAAATAATTTACATTATTGGTTCCAAGGTTATTTTCAAGTCCTCTCATCCTAAGATTTTTATTAGGACGTCGCGATCTCTTGTCCTGTCCAATCAAAGTGAGTTTGGGAACCTGTCCCATAAGTCTATTCGTATCAACTAATTATTTGAATAAACTTGTGCGATAGCCACGCGTTTTTTTTACCGACTCGATGTAATTTCCTAGAGAAGTGCGATGTAATGGGTTCGTCTTGGTATTTTGACGAGGCAGAAATTAGCTCAGATGACCCAGGGCATTCGTCACCAGACAGCCTTTCTTTCAATGGAAGGCTCTTTAATTATCCAGTTGGTTCTATGTCCAACCTTGCAGGTGAGGGATTTGAGTAGAAATTACAAATCAGGTGCTTTGAAATTGCTACCAATTTATTCTTGATCTCAGGAGTTGTTATCACCAAAGTTTTACTCCAATTTCGAACCCGATGAAACCAAAAGAAGAGTGATTTTAAAATGCTGGGGTATGGTCTCAGCAAGTTGGTGTTTTTGCTGAACCAGACGAAGACGGCTGTCATTAATTGCCTAGACAATGGTTATGTTGATGTGTTATTTATTGGAGTGAGTGTCCTTTAAAATCGGTTAGTCTCTTTTTTGATGCTTGACTTGGAAGACATGAATGAAACTGAAAGATGCCGCTTTTTATATCGCCGCTGTGTCTCCAGCTATGCTAGAACATTTCTTATTCGATGAATTCGAGAAAAAGATTACTTAAAATGAAAATTTTTCCTAAAGAACATATTGATTTTATTGTGAGATGACAGTCAGATGCTGCTGCCTGTTTTGATATTTCATTTTCCGACGCTGCAATTTAGTCAAAGTTCGGGTAAAATTTTCGCACAGCCCCATACTATTGTAAAACAAATCTGTTTTCCCAATGGCGATGTATTGTTTTTGTCATTGTTTTCTCTATCCAAGAACTGAATGCATAATGTAGTATGGGGCTGTGCGGAAACCAAAGTTCGTTTTATCGTCAACTGATTTCATTTTTACCTTGCATTATAAAAATGCAGCATTTAGGAACTACTTAGAAAACTTCATTTAAGAATATTTCCTTTTTTATGTTCGCTTGTTTCTTTTTTTCTGTAGCAAAGGGTATTGTTTATGTTGAGTCAGACCCAGAGGAAGATGATGATCTTGATGTTCCAGATAGCACTTGTGGAGACCATGGAATATTGGTTGAGAGCGATCCACAAAATACAACATTTCAGATAGTTAACACCAGGATACATGATGAAAACAAGCATGTGGTAAGGATTATTTTGATTTACTGTTGTTGTTTGTTTGTTTGATTTTGTTTTGTGGAAAAGTAAATGAGGAAAAGTATTTTATTAAAACATAGCAGGCACTTTGTGAAAAATGATTGGCTTTGAACAGTAAAAATAGTATGTAATCGCTTTGAAGTCATACCCTTACATACATACATACATACATTCTTTATTTGATAAGTAGGTTGTGTGAAAGGCAGCCAAAGGGCTGATGTGGACCTACTATACTAAATATTAAGAATTACATATATATAAAAATTGCAATAATAACTTAGAACTACTATATACAAATAAAATGGTGTTCACTAAGACTAACATATAAATCTAAAAGTAAATGAAATTAAATGAAAACCCTTTACTCTTTATGAAAACCCTTTACTCTTTAACACTCTACACCCCAAAGTCAGTTTGCAAGGTCTCCTTACTGTTCTCTATATATCTCTTGTGGTACTTACAAGGAAAGTTTGCATAATAATCAAGAGCTTCTTGACTTTGCAATCCTTTCCTTTATTCTTGTAACCTTAATGTTTGGTTCAGGGGTGATACTGTTGGAAGAAATTCAATACTTATCATGCTTAGGGGTTAAAGAGGTTAACTTTTAAGATTCCATTATGTATTCTCACAACTGGCAATTGCTGATTTTTTGGTTCTTTATTCCTTAGAATGTGGTATGACATCAGGGCGAGTACTGATCTGATGAAGTGATTTTCTTTATATTCTCATAATACCTACCAGCTGAACAGGGCCTCAAGTTTTGGGGAGAATTTGAGTACTTGGAAGGATACAGAGAACTGTTTTGTATAGGGAAATTTAAGAAAATATCCAAATTACTGAAACAAAAATTAAAATTTACAATTGTCCAAGCCTCTTAACATATATTGAATTCCCCCTGCAGATTTATTGTGTGATGGTTTTGAGACAGGATTTGGGCATAGACAGAGACAAAGTCATGGTAGAAAGACGATACTCTGACTTTGCTACTCTTTACAAAACACTCAGAAAAGACCTCTCCTCTCTGTTCAAAGACATTGGTGTCAATTTTCCTGGAAAAGTGATGGGACAGAAGAATAATCTCAACCCTGAATTAATTGAATCCAGGCGCATGGCTCTTCAAGATTTCCTACAGATTATTTTCAAACACAAGGAAGTACGGCAACAACAAGCTTTCAAAGAATTCTTTTACCTGCCAGGATTGAGAGAGGCAACAGACAGTCTTAAGGCAGGTGAATTTGAAAATTGCCTTGAGTTGCTGTTAAACAGTGTTCATCTTCAAGTTAAGCTGTGTGATAAAGTGAGAGAGACTGTTGCTACGTTTGGGGCAATTGTTGCTGTACTTGAGGCTCTAGGTAAACTGAAAGATGCTGAACGCTATGCAAAAGCAGCACTAGAATTGAACCATGATGATTATCTAAGCCCTTACATGATCCCCTTGCTGGACACAATGGCAAAATTAGGAAGGAAGTTGGACATGAACACAAAAACCATAGAGAGACAATTAAGTGAAGTTCAAAGAATGAATGGAGTGGAGGTTGAAGATACTTTTACACTGCGAGAACTTGCTGTTAAAAGATTCGAAAAAGTCAAGTGATCAACATAATGTGCAAAGTGTTACTTAGATTGTGTAGTCTGATTGTCTGAGTGAAAGAAGTTCTGAGAAGGACTGTTTTCATTAGAAGTGACTGATGTTTCAACTTCTGTATCAGAAGTCATTATCAGATTCAAGAAGGGAGATGTTTTCAATTGAATGTTGTTGACATCTGTTTTGTTTTAAGTTAACACACCAGCCACTCAACAGATGTTGACAACTACCTGCACAATGCAAATGATTTATTCAGGACTATTGGGCTGGTTATTCATATGAGGTCCAACCCATACCATGGTTTTTTATGTAAGCAGAGGGCCTAAGGGATTCTCTATAAGAGGGTTGAGTTAATTATTAAATAAATGTTGTTCCACTTGTAGCCTTCAGTCTTGGCACCATTCACAAAAATACATGTTCAGATAAAAGGTTCGGTCAAATAACTCAGTTTTGTTAAACAACGGCTCTTAACTTTGTTTAAGTAACCAGCTTTTATTCAACAAATGTCAGTCACTAAATCTGACAATAGTCCTTCTTAAGACTATCATTGCTCAGAAGATCAGACCACACATTCAAATGTTACTCCTGGGTTCAAAGCATTAATTGTAAAATGTAGCATAATTTCTCTTTTCAGTAACATGCAAAGTCTGCAGTTCTAAAGCACTTCACACAAATTGTCTTGTTTGCTGCAGTCAACATAGTAGCATGGCAAGACCTCTGGCAATTTATATGTACTGTTAATGACTTATTGAAAAAAAACAGTAATAAGTAATTAGTGAATCATTTGTAGTGTAAGTAATAATTACTTACATTTTTGCATTATTATCACAGATACAAATTACAGGATTTATGTTCTTCTGAAATTCTTTTTCAGATCTAGATCTTACAAAAAAGGGAAGGCAACTTGAGTGTGTACAGTTTTTGTTAAAGGTGACCTGTATTGTTGGCCAAGAATACAGGATCTTTCATCTTTTTAGTGATCACAGATCATGATGCAATTTCTTTAAAATGTCAGAGCTTACTTTACTTTCACATGGCATTTCAGTTTTGGCTGTATATTTCCCAGGATTGGCAATAGCTCAATAATATTTAAAATTATTAAGATGTAATATAATGTTTAACAATATTTATTGTCTGTGACAAAAATGTGCACATAGCAATTAATATATAAAATATTTCATATTGGACCTGTTGATGATAATGATCCACAGGCTTAGTGCATTTCTAAGCTTTGAAAAAAAACCTGACTTTTGCTCTCAGGCTTTCATTTCACTCTGTCTTGAGTGACAACATAAGTCTGCAAAGATTACATTTTCGCTGACAACACATATCTTGCATCAGTCATACTGATGAGGCATTCTTTTCATTCACCTCAGGGAAATTAATGATTCACTGATGACAGTGGAATACATGATTAGTCACCTCACTAGAGAATTAGTAGATGGATTATTTAATGTTGAAAATGCAGGTGGCAGGGTAAATAAATAATTTGAAATGTGGATTACAACCTTTGAGTTATTTTCCTCTGCCTTTTTGCTAGTCTTCTTTGCGACTGTTTCTTAGTTTTGCCACATATGCACAAACAGAAAGACAAATAATTTACATTCATTTACTATTGAGAGAACTTGTTTCATTTATTCCATGCCTTTGGACCTATGCAGAAGGATTTTTATCCCAGAAGTTACAATCTTTAAGAACTTGTTTGCATCTGAACCTTGGAAAAAGAGGACGTTTACCTGCACCTTAGGTACCCTTGGAGCAAATATATCCATCAGTCCTCCTGTTAAATGAAAATACTCTCCTACAGAGAAGTGAGTTCCTCATTAGAGAACACAGCGAAACCTGTGATTGTCATGTCTTGAGAATACAAGAGTCAGGGAAGAAATTAAAAGGCACATCATGTGCAAGAAGTCAAAGCCAGCTGAGAGGTGTAGACTCTGAAGTTATCACAACATGCCATTTTGGATGCAAAACAATTTTTCCAACAACAAAATCAACTGCACATACACATCTAGAGTCAATTTTCCAGTTGGCTTTTATTTACACAACACACAATTTACTGATGTCTTGAGAAATTATGGACAGTATTAATTCATGCTAGAGGTACTGTTTGGCAAAAGTTCTGAGCAACTTGGCTTTTCTACTTTGTTCTGTATGTTGGAGAAGTTCAGATGTGTTGAACATGTTCAAGTCAGGTTGACTGATGGCTTGAATCTAGAAAAAAGTCAAGCAATGAATCTCAGTGTAAAGGTTTGCATCATTTTTAAGTTAAGGGTTATCAGAACTGCCAGGTTGAATTAACATAAAACATAGCCAAGATGCATGCAGGGAGGTGAGAACAAAGAAGACGGTTCCATGTGAGATTTGCAATGCAATTTCCACCCTACAGTATTGCAATTCCTGAAACCTCAAAACTTTAAAAGAAAATATTACACTATAGAAACTCACTGTAAGCAATTTCTTGTCCTGTTGTCCACGCTTAGCATGGGTGTCTCATCCAAGTTAAAGAACTTTCAAAAATTATATACTCAAACTAACAATATGAAGCAGAAACTTCTGAAGCCTACATGTTCCTTGCATACCTCAAAGCCTTACACATTTTGTCACACTACACTTTTTCATTGTATGACTATACATCACCTAAATGTAATTTTCTCAAAGGAGCAAATATAGCACATCACTTGGTGGTTAGGTCAGTTGGCTCTTGTCTCTGTTTCATGAAATATCCTCCAATTTCTCTGGTATTTCTCCCTCAGAAGACAGCATTCCCAATTTTTATGTGACCTAGAGTCAGTGGACAAGGAACCTCTCTTCAGATGTGCCACTACTGATTTCTATTCCTTAAGTTCTTACTTTATTTATCTAACTGTTTATTCATTCTAGTTTTTTTAATTTAATGCCTGCTAAGCACTTTTTTCAATTTGCTTTGAAGGATACAAGTTAAATATTCTAACATGGTTATGTCCCAGAAGAAAGTGTAGTAGAAGTCCATGGCATCAGAACTGGCAAGATAAAAGTATTGTTCAAATTAGACATTAAGGCAGACATAAGCAGGAAAGGTCAGATGGGAAAAATTCACCTTTCATAATGAGTTGGCATCAATTCTGTCATATGTACAAAGTGTCAATGACCATGTGCACCTAAATGCAGATGAATCAGATAGCTGGGCCACATGGTGAAAACGGATCTGGCTTGTATACCTTAGGTTGCCCTGAGTTGGACATACTCTAGTAAAAGGAAAGTTGGTCTGCCAAAAAAACACTTTTTGTCCGAGCTGGGCTCAGTGAGGAAAAAATCACAAGGGTGAGGCACAATGAGCAGCAAAAAACAGAATGAAATGAAAAGAGGTTGCATTAAGTCTTACAGGAAATGAAGAGGACTCTGTTGGTGGCCCATTGGCTCAAAGACAATTGTGTGTTAAAAACAAAGTCAGCCCTCCATAAAATTGCAACACAGTATCAGAAGCTGACATCAAAGTCATATATTACCTTGATGAACAGGCCTGCTGAAGAGCCTTGAAAGCTGTTGTATAATCTTTAACCTCCATACACTGACAGAGTAATGCTGCCTGTTTTCATAACAAATTAATTTATGTTCAGTACCAGTTACTGTAACAGTTATGTAAATGACTAAGTCATCGGGTCATTGTTTGAAATAGTGGAACTGACTTACTCATCAAGTTAAAGTTCAACATCCTCCAACAAAAGTACATGGTAAAGATTCAAGACTATGTGAGTCAAAAAAAAATTGTAATTTTGCTCACTTTTTGGACTCTTTGTTTTAAATAAGAACAAAATAATAAAACAAAAATTATCATTTACAGTAATGTACACATTCTCTCAAGAGTGGATGGCCATTCACAATGTTTAACCTCTTTAATAGCTAAGAACCTCCTCATCCTTTACCTGAACATGAGCTTTCATTGCTGAACAACATGTCACCATTTTTCTGTAAACCTAGCAAAACAAACAAAGTTAACAGAGGAGTTGAAAAAGTGAGTCCAAACCCTGATGAGGTACAAAAGATACACTAGGGTTAGTATTGGATCTATAGAGCCAACTGTAGGTGATTTTCACAAAAATTGTCTCTCATGTTTTAAGTTTACACTCTACCAGAGCTAAAAATATATTGTCTATCAGAAAGGGGTGATGCAAAGGTAGGCACCATAATCATCATCATCATCACAATCACCACCCTTATCATCATCATCTTCATCATCATCATTATCACCAACACACTAGCTAGCAGTTACAGCTGTATTTGAAATGAGAACAGAGGAAGCAACAAAATGTAGGTTTATCATGTGTTCTGCTATTTTTCATACATGCCAGTCTCTACCTGATCATCCCAGACAGATGATGGAACTGGCGAATTAAAAAAAAGAGATGACACAGCACCAGCTTCAAGATAACACCGCAAGGCTGATGAATAGTTTCCAGAATCTAGAGAAAGGGAAAAAATTGCAAATTAAAGAAATGTTTTCATAAGAAATGGTTTTAATCCAAAAGTTAGATTTGTTCATTTTGAGTTAACATCCAGGTGATGGTATTCCAATGAAGGAATATTGTCAGTGACAGTCCTCTTTAACCTTCAACCAGATGGTCACACTTCATGATCAATATTTAAAACTCAGATCCATGCTAACCACATGTAAACTAGAATTAACTATGAGAGATTGGCAATTGCTATCTCAAGATTAAGATTAGTATGAATCAAAGTACCATTAAAACACTTCTATCTTAAAAACTTAATGCACCAACTGAATTCTTGTGTAAGTAGCTATTGGTCCTTCTTAACAACAATGATAACATGAAGTGGCTGAGAGCCATACAAACTTCCCATACATGTTGGACTTGTGAAGCAAAATCTAACTTCTAGGTACATTTTACAGCCAAAACTTACCCAAGTAGATATCTCCGAGGGTTTGGAGCCATGAAACATTATGATGTTGTACAGAGAGGGCATGGTGGACCACACCTGACAAGGCCAAGCCAATGTGATCAAAATTTACATTACCAGGGCTGTAAAAAAAAAATACATGAAGCCTTTAAATCATGTGATACAAGTGGTGCATATTTCAATGTAGGGAAAACATTGCACCAAACTTTTCCCTCTGTCAACTGGAACAAAAAGGGTGCTCAATTAAAAAAAAAAAGTTTATTTTGGACCCTGGACGGTAAAATTACTTTAGTTAGATCAACTTACTTTGTGATTGCTGTTGGCCATAGATGACTGTGTGAGCTTGATATGTCTCTTTGGGAATTTACTTCATCGCCCTTTCAATGTAAATGGTGTGCAGAGGTTAGCTGACTGTCTAGTTTTGAAGGGACAAATCATCTTAAGCCTTTCACTCCTATTCCTCCTAGGTATTAAACATGTAGCTTTTCCCATAAATATCAAGCAAACAAGTGATGCATGAGGAAACACTATCATCCACACGTAGAGGGTGTTACTTAGAGATAACATCAAATTCTCCAAACCCATTCAAAGGGAAATAAATGGAGCTAAAAGGGAGAATTGCTGATCACATCTTGGGTTTTTAAAAAACCTAAGGGGGATAAACAGGAAAAGACCCCCCCAAAAAAAGCCTCTTAAGAAAGCAGTATTCAAATGGGGAATGGTTAGGCCCTAGAAATTCTCAGTTTTTAAGTAAAGGCCATGATTTCAATGCATCTTACTATGAAAATCTTTTCAGAGATAACTTAATAAGTTAATTTAACTTGGAGATCTACAAACCTTGTTAGAGGCATTACGTAGTCTTACTAAGCAAGATATCAACACAGTTAGCACAGTCTCCTCCTGAGAAGGAAACAAGACATAAAATACGGCTTAAAATTCAACAAAATTTTATGGTTACTCTGAGAAAAAAATCTTAAAAAATGCAAGTTAACAGTATCATAGTTAATAAATACAAACTAAGTTACCTTGATTTTTCTTACAAAATGTATGAAACTGGTTCTGTAATACAATATAATGCTTGATTAGTAACCAGTACACCAGTGAAAGTTTACCTCAATACTGAGGTGACATCTGTTAGATTAGTGACCTTACTTAACTCATGAATGTCAGTAGTTGGTGATCTCTCTAAGATTACTTTGTCATTATATAGTTAAGACTTACAGGTAATAAAGAGAAAACAAATAAAAAAGAGGAGGTGAAGTAATTCAATAGATAGAGTTTTAAAAATGCAGCCTATGTCTAAGCTAAATATGAGAGTTACAACTATCTCCCCTTAGCGTTTGACGATACCCATTTTTAATTCAAGGTAAGAGAGCATTGTTAGAGTGTATTGCCTTGCCCACGAACACAACCCAATGATTCAGCAGAGGCTTGAACCACAAGGAACCTTAAGATCTGGAGTCAAGTTTGCTAACCACAAGCAGTGTTCTACCAAGATATATCGAGAAGGTAGCAATTAAAACACCAAGTCTGCAAAGGTTAGAATTTATTTCAGATCAAGAAAGGTATTTTATGGCTTTGTCTAGTTAAAGTAGCTGCCACTTCAGAAAGAGGTAGCTGTTGAAAACACCAGCAACTAGTGCTTCTGGAGAAAACTGCTCAGGGCCATGGTATGCCCCACCCGTCCATGCACCTGTCCCAAAAAGATGTATGAGAACATAGTTCTTACAGTTTTAGTCCTTCAGACTGAGAGGCTACAGCAGCTCCCTGGCTTCCATCAGCAGACCGCTTCTGTTGTCCAGTGCTATTACTAAATATCTTGAGAACTAAAAAATAAAAAGCAAAACAATTAACCTACAATGAAATCAACTGAGTGGAACATTAAAATTATTGTATTTGTTACCCAATCCTACACCAAATTCATTTGGTGATGTTATCTGAAAGATGTCTTTTATTTAATTTAATTGACATATCTATATTAAAAAATTATAAAAACACCTTAACCCTTTCACTCCCAAGATCTGATTAGTAATTCTCCTTACTATCTGCCATACAATTCTTATGATGTTAGTTCAGAGAATTTGGTATTGGATCAACTAATAATCCCATGATTGATATTCTTCTCTATTCTCATCACCTGTCTTCTTGATATTGTATTGATATTGTAAGGAGAAATTCTGTCTTGGTCACTTGTGGGAGTGAAAGGGTTAAGCCCACTAAAATGTTTGCCGCTGTCTCACTGTAAAGCATTGTAGACTTACCACCATCCCATAGACTCCTGGCTGGCTTCCTCCATCCCTGGGGTTTGGACAAATAATAACAGGCAGAGGCCAACAAACTACTCAGCTACAAATGAATAGTAAAAATTGTGAGGTCGTCTTTTGAAATTTAAATAAAACAGACGTTTATATAGAACCTGAAATCTACTAATCTAAAAGTGAAGATAATTAAGACTTCAAGTCTAATCCAATTTCCAAACGCAGGAAGAACAAATACAAAATTTATATTCAAAAGATGGTAAATTGGTACTTACAGATCTGTGGTCTACTGACTGTGCATTTTCATCAACTTTTATTTCTGATAAAAATTCCCATTCCTTGCCATTTAAGAGGTAGGCATTTACTTGCTCTTCAATGTGAACTTCTGCTGCTCCTGTTGACAAAAACATATATTAATGACACAATAATAAGCATTAAACCATGTTTGGACAAATTGCATGGAGCTTAAATTAAATCTGAAGTGTATCAATCACTAATCTTTAAATAGTACTCTTTCTGACAATAACTTAACCCCTAGACCCCTTGGAGTGATTAGCATCTAATTTCTCCTTACAATATCACTCACAATTCACACATTACAGTAAAAAGAATACAGGAAATGATCACCAACTAAAGAAAGTCCTGATTGTAAAACAAATTCTCCTTCTCAGCACCTTATGAAATGTATAGAGAACAGTATGGAGAATATGCATACTGATGTTAGGGTTAAATGAAGCCTTCATATCAAATTTTTTTTTTCAAAGATAATATTGTGAGAATTGCTAATACCTGGTGCAGTTTGCCATATGTAAGACTTGACCCTGTTGGAAATCTCATCTGTTCTGTAAGTAAAAGCAAAGAATGATTTTATTTTGTTTGAATTAATTTTTTTTTGAAACCCAAACCTTTTGAGCAGAGCTCAAAGAAAAAAACAAATTTAAATAAAATGTAGAGCATAGATACCTTTTGTTGCCTGACTCATGACAAATATCCAGAACAAGAAGTTCTTGGTGAATTGCAGCTTTTACTTTCTCAAGTGGACTGTTGACAGTTCCTCTGCCAGCCACAGTGTTCACCATCCCAAGGGCGTAAGAAAGAAGCTGAGAAGCATTGTTGTACTCCTCAAGAAAATAAACAACAATTCGTTAAAATTACATCATATGATATTATGCACAGATCCTTCATAACCATTTTCCTGGTGTACCAGGTACAATGTGTGTTCAAGTCTGAGTCTCAAATTTATCATGCTGAGAATTTAAAATCCCAATTACCTTAACAGTGGAGCAATGCAAGGCTTTGGAAAATAGGATATGCAGTATATCTTGTTGTTGAAGACTTTTGATCTCTTCAAGGTGACTCTTGTATAGTAGACAGACAAATTCCTGAAATATAAGAATTGAAATACAAAATTTAGTAACTGGAATATCATGTTGAGTAGAATATCACTTTGCTATTAAATATAAGTTGAGAATTGGTGGACTCTTAGTTTGGGCTGTTGAACAGTCAATAATAATAAGATAGACTTGCCTAAGCACTGGGTACAGACAAAACCCACATGCAAACCCAGTCTTGGCTGAAATGATAAATAAATACACTGAAGGATGTTCCATACATGATAGATTTATCTATTTGAGTTGGAATAACAGCAGCTTGGTGGTTTGCAGACTAGACTGGACTGCACATCATAGGGTCTGATTTCGAACCCTACCTAGGTTTTAACCCTTTGACCTCCAAGATCTAATTATTAATTCTCCTCTCTAGCTGTCACACATTTCCTTTTAAATGATTGATGAGAATTTGATGTTTGATCAACATGACAACTTCTAGCTGATAACTTTGAGTAATTTCTCATTACCTGTTTGCTGGATAATGTATGGATATTTTAGGGAGAAGTTACATGCCAATCACCTCTGGCAGTTAAAGGGTTAATGTTGGGTTCTTGTTCTAAAGCACTGAACTCTTATGATAATAATAGATACTTCTTTTATATAGCAGCATTTCTATCACTATCCAAAAGCATTTCACAATGACTGTACATTAGAAAAAATAACACACACTACTGTACCTCTGAATGCTTCCTTCCTTTTTCAAGTTGATGAAGCTCTTCCACAAGATTGCTGATCTCTCCTGGATCAACTGTGCATCGCAGCTTATTGCAAAGGAAGCCTTTATTTAACTCTGTGCTTTCTTGTCCTGATGCAGCTGTAAATGTGAGTTACAATGATTTATAAATACTATGCCAATTATTTTTCCATCTGGCCCAACCTAACTCAGTCAATAAGCATTTTCACCCATGACTGCTGCCATGCCCCTTCCTTCCTTTCTTCTTTCTTCACACATCTTCCCAGGCCATGCAGCTTTTCCCTGCCCTCCTGCTAATGCCACTGTTAATGGCATGATGGCACATGAACAGCATAAGAAATGGCTCTCATGAACAAGTTAAATGTACTGTTTTTCAACAAAAGTGTGCATTGGCTGAGTGGGTTGTATAATAGCAAAACTTTTTTCAATACTTTTACGTAGATTTTGTTGCTTGAAGTTTATGTACACCTAAATTTCTCAACTTTTTCATAAAATCCATTTTAAATTCAGTTTTATATGTCAGTCTTTACTTCACACACCAAATTACCATGTATACTAAATGAGGTGAAAATTCATTGTTTGATGGCATACACTACCTTCTGTGTTATACTGATCAGTGATTAAGCCCTGCTCAATAACATCTGGTTGAGTATCAACCACTTCACTCTGGACATAATCCATTGGTTCTTCCTAACAAAGCATAAAACGTGGATTGAAAACATTTAATTTGTATTTCAATTCCATCCTAAGATCAAATTTACATAGTTTTGTTCTGAACTTGTAATCATTGATTATTATTCATCATTCCAGAGGACACAGGAGACAGAAAAGCCCAGGCATGTTACATTACAAGGAGTGACTAACATGTTAGCTGAATTTGGATCATATCTCTAGAAATGAGCTGGAAAAACTACCTGGTGTCGATCAAGTCGGTAATTGTGAAGAAGAGCTCCCCAAAAAACCTGTCGGCCGACAGTCGGCCGATAGTCAGCCGACAGTCGGCCGACAGTCGGCCGACAGTTGGCTGACAGTCGGCCGACAGTTGGCCGTCTGTCGGCCAACAGTTGGTCGACTGTCAGCCAACAGTCGGCCGACAGACGGTCGACTGTCGGCCGACAGTCGGCCGACAGACGGATTGTTACCATTACGGATTGTTATGTCACGTTAACTGTTTGTTTTTAACACAATTTTTCTTTTTTTCTTAACCTGTTGGTAGACTGTCGGCCGACTGTCGGTCGACTGTCGGCCAACAGTCGGCCGACAGACGGCCGACAGGTTTTTTGGGGAGCTCTTCTTCACAATTACCCACAAAACGGCTCCTTTAGGAGCCACCAAATCTTGAAAGTCAATTGTCAACGTATTAAACATGTTGGATGTCGTTTTCAAGCGAAAACCGAGAGAAAACATTAAGGTTTGTGTTAACGTTTCACGGACAAGCTACCGACAAGCTACCGACAGGTTACCGACACATTACCAACAGTCGGCCGACTGGTAGCCTATATTTCAGGCAAAACCTGTCGGCCGTCTGTCGGCCGACTGTCGGCCGACAGTCGACCGACTGTCGGCCGACAGACGGCCAACTGTCGGCCGACTGTCGGCCAACTGTCGGCCGACATGTTTTTAGGGGAGCTCTTCTTCACAATTACCGTTTTGTGCGTGGTGAAATATACAAGATATTTCACTCGTAAAATCGTGCCGCAAACTTCATTGGCAACAGCTGCCCCTCTCTCCTCATGTTGCTCATGAGCGGGATGTAGCGCCGAAGTCTTTTGCGTGTTGTAAATTACGCAAGTGATATATCCTATACGCATCTGATAACATTTTGGAAGAAACGTTTCTTTACATACTACCAACTTTGCCATCGATCGGTAAGTAGGTGAAGTCTGTCGAGTCATACATCACCATTACGGATTGTTATGTCACGTTAACTGTTCGTTTTTAACACAATTTTTCTTTTTTCTTAACCTGTCGGTAGACTGTCGATTAAATTATCTTCCCATGCGATTCTTAGATTGTCTGGTGTGTTGTAAATTACGCAAGTGATATATCCTATACGCATCTGATAACATTTTGGAAGAAACGTTTCTTTACATACTACCAACTTTGCCGTCGATCGGTAAGTAGGTGAAGTCTGTCGAGTCATACATCACCATTACGGATTGTTATGTCACGTTAACTGTTCGTTTTTAACACAATTTTTCTTTTTTTCTTAACCTGTCGGTAGACTGTCGGCCGACTGTCGGTTGACTGTCGGCCAACAGTTGGCCGACAGACGGCCGACAGGTTTTTTGGGGAGCTCTTCTTCACAATTACCATCAAGTCAATACTTCCTAAATAAGATAAACTTTCCTAATTGAATCCAGGAGCCAAATTGCACCCAACTTACAACAAATTACCAGGCTGTTTATTTCATATGAAAGTGTCATATGTGTAATTACCTCTTCATCCAAAAATATTTTAGCACCAGAATTCCTCGCAATTTTCCATCCATCCACCTGCTCACAGGTACAACAAATCATTCTGAAAAGGACATTACACAGTAAAGACAATCAATGTGAAATGTGACCATCAAACTGCTATAAACTTTATCTAAACATTAGCACTTTAATATAATCTTGAACCTTTATTAGCTAACTGCTCTTAAGTGTTTTTTCTTGAAGATATCTTAAGTTTTCTTTCACAGTAAATGGTTTGATCTTAAGAATAGAGGTTGATAATGTACTCTGACGGTCTACGTAGGGGTTGCCATGAAAGAAAACAAAGACTGACATTTCAACAACCTACATGGAAGTTGCTTGACTCCAAAGATGACAACCACTCCCATTGTAGAAGTGACAGTCACTGACCATGGCATCAATCCTTTACAGGACTATTCTCACATACAACTGAGTTGAAAATGTAAATTAGCCACCGTAAAGGATGAAAAAGCTGACGTTTTGAGTGTTAGCCCTTCATCAGAGTGATTGATCAATCACTCAATCGGTCAATTGCTCTCTAACGAAGAGCTAACACTCAAAACATCAGCTTTTTTACTCTTTATGGTGGCTAATTTACATTTTCAACTCAGTTGTTAACACTAAATTACCCGCTATACTCTCCTACCAACGCAGCACCACAGTTTCTTTAGAAACTTAACCTTTTATCTATTCTCACATACACTTGATTAGACTCTGTGAACCTTCTTCTTTTTGTTTACTTGTTTACTAACTGAGCCAAAATCTATATCCAGAGCTTAGCCAAGGAAAACATGATAACATGTAATCTATGACTTTCTTTTCTTGTCAATAAACAGTTACAAGAGGTTTTCTCCAAACAAAAAACAAAAAAAATGCACATAGGAATTTTTTTCTCTCTGGGACAGCCCTGGGGGTTCAGAGCAACCTCAGCTACAAACACTAATAACTTACTGAATAAATGACTTGAGGATTTTAAACCTGTGGCTATCCTTAACACTAAGAGGAGGGAAGTCATCTTCAATTGGTACTGACTGCAAACAAAGCTAAAAAAAGACAGCTAATGAAAATAAATCCTTAGCTGAATGCACTTGTGTCAAATTTAGCTCCTTTGCAAGCATAGAGCAACTTTTTGAAGCATACTGTGAACATTAAATCCCAAAAGCACTAGTATCCAAAGAACTGGGCCTCTATTCCTTATGAGGAACTCAGACTTTCTCTAGCCCATTACTTGTGACAGACATAAATTAACAATACATCTTGCATTAATAGACAACAACACACTCCCATCCCAACCAAAATTATACCATATTTCTTCACCTATTACCAGTAAACTTACATCATCACACAAGCACACCCACACAGGCCTTTATAGGTTGTGTCATAAAAAAAACATCACTCACAGAAAATATGACATCCAGTTGATTCTGATAACAGTTGCCTAATGAAAGCCAAAATCCAGAATTTGTTGGTCTTCCCTCTATAACGTCTCTGATGATGTTACAAACCATGACTTGCCAGTCAAGAGAAACGTTTCCAGTAATTTCTTCATCTTCACTCATTCTTCGACTATTTGTCCTTAGCTCTGTGACTAGATTCTCTCTATATTCCAATGGCAGTTCCAGTGCAATGTTGTCCTCCAAAAGGATTGCAATGACATTCTGTATAATAGAAGACAAAGTATAAAGTTGGACTAACTACATGGTATCTAGATTCATATTATTTTGTCACAAAACTGTCTATAGCTAGCTAGCTTTGCACAACAAAAGTTGAAATAGAAATTTCGACAGGAACCCTAAAACAAAAATATACAAAAATGTCTTATTCTAATAACAAACCCAAAAGCATCAATTGCTTTTTATTTTTAAAGAACAGGCTAAGAAATCTGATGTGGAAATGGAGTAAAGTACCAATTGCAAAACAAAAAATCATGATTAGTGAAAATCCTAGTCAACTACTGTCAGTTCTTGTGCAATTCAATTTGCTCCTGTCATATAAGTAAAGTAATTATAATGATTTATCGCAACTTGGAGTTCAGGATCAGTTAATTCAAAGTAACTTACACTGATGAATAAATTGAAAACAGAATGAATAGCAAAGTAGCATTACTAACATTGTATCCAGAATGTCGGCAATGCTCAAGTCTCACAGCTAAGGAAGGCTTACTCTCTGTAGGAGTGGGAGTACTCAGGGCCACAGAGGGAATGCCTGTTAAACCACAACAAGCCATGTAGTAGCCGTACAACTTCTTCTCACACACAGTGTAAAATGATGACTGCTCACACTTTGGACAACAAAAGAAAAAGGATTCTTATTGATGAGCATCAATCTGGACTTGAAGCAAACTATTTCAATGTATACCTATTATTTTGAAATTCTTCAATCAATTTTCATTGATTTTCATGGGAAGATTTTTTCAAAAATACATTGGAAAAAAGATTATTATTCATGAACATTAAGCTCTTCAAGAAATTCGTAAACAATTGTTAATTTATAGACAAAAGCTATGTCATGGTTTAATGAACCATCATCTAGTAAAATTCAGCCCAGTAAAAATTTTCCAAGGTTATCATTTGCATTCCAAATTAATCCTCTCCTCTTGTTTCTAATGAACCAACATAATAACCAGCCCCCAGTTGACTTGTTAGCTCAGTTGGTAGAGCATAGCAGCAGTATCACAGAGGTCAAGGGTTCAAATCCCACACATGCCTGAATTTTTTCAGGCCTTATTTTCACTACAGCTTAAGTAGTGTTCATTACTGAGAAGATTGTTTTCATATTCTTAATATCTTATGTTCCAATTCAAGTTGAAAGCAGTTTTGCTTGTTAACAAATGTTGACCCAATATACTGTAATGGTGTAATGGCATAGTTATAATCTGTACCTGTGCATTCCTGCAACTTTCAAATAGTTTCATTGCCCGTTGGAACTTTTCCTGGTAGAAGTATAGAGTTCCTAAATCAAAGGAAACCTAAAATAAAATAGAGCCAAAGTTATGTACAAAACAGAAGCTTTACATAGTTAGGTGTAATTTCTCAAAAGGCAAAAAAAATTTAACATGTTTAAATGCTCAAAATCTACATATTGTGAGACAATTTATTGTTTATTTCTGACAAGGCACCATTTCTCTCATGAGTTTTGTTTCCTTCATTTAGACTGGTTGAGTTGTTGGGTGTAGCTTTGAACATTTATTTAGTGGTTTCACTTGTTTAGGTAATTCTGTCCCACTGTTTTGGGTTTTAGTATATGATGTCTGACAGTATTCCCTTTCTCATTTTCATTTTCAACCAAAACTGAAAAACATTTGTGGAGAAACTAAATTAAAAGAATTTCAATTTAAATTAATCCACAGAAAGATAGTAACTAAGAAAGAACTTTTCAGATTTGGTTTTAAGGCAGACAATGAATGTGTATACTGCAGAAATAGAGATTCAATTCAGCACTCTTTTATTGAATATATGTTTACCAGATTGTTTACCCAAAAGGTCTTGAACTGGTTCAACCAAGTGAATGCGTGCCAAATCTCTCCTACCACAGAGGAGACCTTGTTTGGTATTGCTGCAAGCTCCCACGACACAACAATAATACGGAAATTCAACTACACCGCCTTATTTATGTGCCATTATATTTATTCAGCCAAGTTAAATAGCCTGGCCATCTCCTTTCAGGATTTTATCAGCAAGCTACTCATTAAATACAATCTTGAAAATTTGTCTTAATTATATGTTTTATTGAGAAGTACTCCTGCCTCCTCAAAGTCAACATACCATATAATGTATTGTAAGTAACTGTATATTCAGCAAGCAATGTAAGTAGAGTATTATATTATTAGTAGTGTAAGTAGCCCATATTGCAAGTAATTATATTTTTGTAAGTAACCATATTCAGTACTGTATTGCTAGCATGAGTAACCTACATCGTAAGTATCATAAGTATTGTTCTGTAAGTAGAGTAGCATAATGAGTCTTGCATTGTAAGTAATGTTTTGTAGGATTGTGTTTTGTAATAAAAGCAAAGGATTTAAAACAAAACAAAAACAACAAAAAGAAGTTTTCAACCAAAATGTGAAGAGCTGAATTCACTATTTTTTAGAAACACTAACCCGCAAATAATAATCTGATTGTGTGAAAATTTCCATACCTGAGCAACGATGTCTTCTCTCTTAATCTTTACATCTTCAATTGTATTTGAATCAAGACTTTCAACAGCATCAGAGCCATTCTTTTCATCAGAACCATTCTTGACAACGGCTTTGCTTTCAGTCTCACTATTGTTGGGGTCATCAACTTCCAAATTCTGTTCTTGATCATCACTAGCTGGTACTCCCTCATCAGATTCCCTCTCTTGCTCAGATAGCTCAGTTGTTTTAGGTGCAGCAGCCAGTGAAGGAGCTGAAGGAAGGACCATGTCCTCAGTTAGCCCCAGAGCTTGCTCAAGTATCTGGACAGCAAATGGTAGCTGCTCTTCAAGCTACAGATAAAACTTTTCATTACTATTTTCACAAGAAAACAAAAAAAAGGAAAAAAGGACAGACTAACTCTCCCCTAAAGTAAAGAGATGCTCAAAACTTGTATGTTCCCTGTCCCCACTGACCCACTGACCCTGAGGTAAAAAAAATCAACCTAGGTTAAATAAAAAATAACCTGAAATCAAATTTAACCTTTAACATATATTAGGGAATTACCTTTTTTAAGGTAATTTTTCCTACCTTTTTAAGAATGCTTTCATTTGCCAAGTTGTCAGCTGTAAGACTGAAAAGTTTGAAAATATAAACAAGGCAAGTCAAAAAATTAACCAGGAGATATTGTTATAATGTGATACCAAATTCTCAAGACTAGCTTACAGACAAATGAATAGGTATCTATAGGGGGAATTAGCTCTCAGGTCTATAGATTCAAAGCATATGGACAACAACAACAACTTTATTTTTTCACCCCAAAATATACAAGAAAGAAAAATTTATAATAATAGTACAGACAATGATAGGGGCACTGACTGCCCGAAATAACCTAAGAGTTAAAAATGCCAGGCAGCCAGTTGAAAATAAAGATGTTTAAATGTTTAGGTCAGGGACACAAAAACAAAGAGATACAGAAACGCACACAAAGGTAAACTACCAGTTTGTTAAAGAGACTAAAATTCATACATTGAAAAACAGTATTATTTCCATTTTAAAGTTACACAGACAATACAGATGTCTAATAATCTTTGATAAATTGCTGCTTTACTTTCTTTTTAAACAAAGACAATGAAGATAATTTTATATCTTTATATCTTGATAATTTTATATGGAACGCTGATCCTGATGAATGACCACATGAACAAAAATCTTATGAACCAAAGCCGCCTTAATGCAGTAGGGTCCTGGGCCCAGTTATTCAAAGGCCAATTAGCACTAACCCAAGGTTAAATTTTAATCCAGCTTTCTATATTCCTTTGTTCAAAAGCCTTTTCAGGATGATTATCTCTATTCTTTTTTGGAGCATCTAATAATTAAATTGTTGACAAAGGAATTATACTGAATTTTCTTTTAAGCTTTCAGATCTGAAATCAGATTTCTCACTAACCCTGGGTCATCTTAACCAACCTTTGAACAACCAAGTACGACTGTTTTGCACTTAACTAATATTTCCAATGGATAGTCTAATGTAATCATGGTCTTTGCTACTCCATAAATTTAACAACTAACCCATTATTGGTAGGTTTTTCAACATTAGGAAGAAAATGCTGAGACAGAGTCCTAACCAACCTGTAAGGAAAACAGTTATGACTATAAACAATATAAACATGGATGATCAAGGTAAGGTGGACATTTAAAATACCATAAAAAATCTATGTGCTACTACAAACTCATCAGATTCATTGTATCCACAAGATAATTCAGTATCTTGCTATTTAGCTTTTAACACCACTCAATGCCTACTTTTATTTTTCTTCTAGTAACCAAGTGAAAAAAGAAATAAAATGACAAAAGCAATAATTCCTGGCAAAAAATTTTAGAAACTCCTACCATCTATAGTAAATTATGAGAGTCATTGCATGTTTTTTGTCCAGTTTACTGATATCTGTATCACTCTTAAGCACCTAAGAACAAATTTGATAAAAGTTAACACAAATTAAAAATTTCATTGCCTTGTTCTTTGTAACAGCTGCTAACAGTACTTAGCTCTAATCCAAAACTAGCAACAATATCATAATTCCAATTAGCAGAAGCTATAACTGAGCAGCTGTCAGTGAGAGCCAGTCACCAGGGCAGGGAGATGCCTATAGCCACCAACTAGACATAGGCAACTTTCAACCACTTTTTAATTACCAAATTACTAATATGCCATCAAATAAATCTGTGCAGCACCTGTTTTCTTGTTTTCAGTGTAAGTGAATGCATAATTTACCAGTTACTAGTCTAGATGTGACTTACTTCCAAATCGAAGATTTAGGTTTGTATGAACTAGACTGGGACATCTTGACTGAAAAGCTTCCAGTCTTGTGTGTAATTTGACTATAGAATATGACATCCACTCTAAATCTTATCAATTGACAGCCTTGCATAGATCACCAAAAATCATAATGTTATTATTTTTTCTTATCTAGTAATTTTACTGTTGTCTTTAAATTTATTGGCTCACCTCATCTAATCCTGGGGTTCTCTTTATGAGTTCACCCAACAAAATGCTTTGCCATTGAAGAGAAAGACTAAAGGATAAATTATGAGTCATTTAGGTTACGATTACAAGTGAAAATAACCTAAATAACTCATGAATTTTTAACACTACAAAGACAAGCTTGATCAATATTTATGTCTTACTTTTCTTCCAAAATTTCCAGATTCCACTGCAGATGTGTTCCAATCCTTAAAGCTAAGTGACAGAGGCGTTGTACTCTTCCGTTTTCAGTTGGAGGAGTTTCAGAAGCAGCACCCTTATAAACATAAACACAATGCTTTTTTTTTTTTTCATTTAGGCATCTTGGCAATGAGGACAAGTAAATGTTATCAATGTGCACTTCTTTCCAAACAATTAAAATTCTCAACATTGTGACAAACCGAGCGAGAGAAAGATATATGTTAAGTAGTGGGTCAATGTATACAAGGCAACAAAATAAAGTTATCCAAATTTCCTTACATCCTGTAATCATCACCAAACAAGGGTATCTCATTATCATTAGTTTTATTTTTTCACAATCACTTCAGAGAAAGCAAAGGAATCCCAAAAATTTTGTTTTCTCTATAGTGTTTCATGACACAGTTTTAATTGACTTTAATAAAAAATGGAGTATATTTTATTGCGAGTACAAATGCATGCTGGCAAACTGTCAGTGAAGCCTGACAAAATTCTGGGGAGTTTCCTGCAATGAGCTAGCATCCCACTTCTGGTGGGGAGGTCAGTATGTTGTGTTCATAAGCAAGTCACTTAACTAACCCTCCACCTCTACCAACCTGGGAGTATAAATGCATGCTGGCAAACTGTCAAGGAAGCCTGACAAAATTCTGAGGAGTATCTTGCAATGAACTAGAACCCCACCTGAGGGGTGAGGGGTGGGGATGGCACAGATGGATAGGCCACTTCGCATGAGTACATTAATTAATTTTCATCTTTCTCATCCCTGGAGAGATTACATACCACATTATTGTTGACCAACCCAGAGTGTTCCAGAAATTGAACAATGAGTTGTGTGGCTGAAGGTTCTGGAATTATGAAATCAATGTATTACTTTTTAGCTAAGCAAGATTCCATCTAATTAAAACAAAAACAAAAACAACAACAACACAACTAAATGCTAAAAATATAAATATATCACAGGTATTGAGATGAGATGAAACTTCCATCACCACCCCCACCCCCCCTCCTCTCACACTCTCCCCACCCCACATCCTCCTGGAGTATACCCTACAAATGCACACTTTCAGTGCTAACTTGACTTCTAGTGCATTTCTCCCAACTTTGGAAGAAATTGATGTAAATTCCCTTTTTGGAAAGTTCATCATATACCATATAATATAACCAGCTTTCTTTCCAATATTCTTTCGCAAAACTGGAATTCTGGCCGATAAATATCAAGAACAAAATGGTAAATGCTACAAACCTGCTGATGCTTCCCCTAAGTGTTTTTTCAACAAATCTCCTGTTGTATCAAACAAGAACTCGAACCAAGAAATAGCTGTTTTCGAAGCAAGCTTTGAGCTGCTGAACGTCGCCATACTGTTTTCGCCCGCGCAATGTTTTATCTTGAACAGCAGCTTTTCAAATGGGTACTTCCGCTGTTGTATCTGAGCTCACTGAAAAATACTGCGAGTCTTTTCAAATGACGTCACTCTTCCCACACTTCTTTGAGGAAAACACTTTCATCCGGCTCAGCCATATTGCTTTTTGCTGACAGACAGTAACCCCTAACTCCAATCCCGGCCATCCTAGGCCATCTTTGTATAGTTTCAGTTATATCTCCTCTGTACAGCAATGTCTTCGGGAACTCCATACCTTGGCACTAAAATAAGCTTAGTTTCCAAGTCAGAAATTAGATATGAGGGAATTTTGTATTCCATTGACACCAAGGAATCTGTTGTGACGTTAGCACAGGGTTAGTTTTCTGGCATTGGTCTATGTTTTTCTGTTTTTGTTGGGATATTACATTTTTTTCACCGTGTTCTCTCCTTTTGCTTTGTTTGCAGTGCGTTCGTTTGGAACGGAAGACCGAGAGGCGCCTAAAAGGGTTCCTCCAAGGGACGAGGTTTACGAGTACATTGTTTTTCGAGGACAGGACATCAAAGATCTAACTGTAATAAGTGCTGAGTCGCATTTACCTCAGGACCCAGCCATTGTCCAGGTATGTCATGCAGGAAGCCTATGTAATGTGTAGTTACAGCTCGAATTCGCAGCGAATTCTTTGTTTTAAGTCAAGTGACGGAAATAAGTTGTTTGACAACAACAATTCATTTCACTTTCAGTTCCGGCTTGAAAGAGACAGTAAAATAAATGCTTAAGTCAACATGATTTTAAATCGTACTCAGGTCACAAAGTTTGTCATGGCTTTAATGGGTTGAGCTTGTTATGCCCAGATAAGTCCACTCATGAACGCCATATTTACATTGTACGTGTGAAAAAATATAATTACGTGACAAGACTTGTATTCTTTAAAAAAAAAAAATTAAGAACTTGTGCTAGTCGAAATGATTCCATCGATTGAATTAAACGTAATATAGGCACTGGGCAAGCTACAGAACTGTTAAGTTACACCTAGTCATATCGAAAGCGAGAAAAAATTTTGGAATATCTAGCAAACGAGACAAGACGTAATGTTTACTAAACCAAAAATATGGATGTGGAAGCAAACAGAATGAGCGAGTGGAGTTCAATTCAGTAGTATCTTAGGATTTGAAAACAAATTGAATAACTCAAATTCATTGAGAAGCAAAACATTTGGTAAATGTCTTGGTAAGTAAAAACATGGAGGTTTCAAAGCCGAAATGCAAACTAGGTAGTTTATAACCAGCTCATATACAAAAGAAATTTACTATTTAATATGAAATTGATCAGATATGACAACCAGGGTTATATCCTGGAATTTGTGATAAGCTTGTAGAATTGTTTTGTTTTTTGGTTTTTGATCATAATTAGAGTCACAATCCTTCTCTTGGAGTGTGCTACCATGAACAGCAGAAGAATTTTAAAAATCAGACATTAAATAAAAGATTGTTTTGGAAAAAAAATTTAAACTTTAAAAACTGATATTTGCTTATGGGCAAAATATACACATACCTGGTTATTAAATCAGTTAAGATAAGTAGACCACTATAACACCATTAGCCCCTTGTCAGGGCAATGTGTAATGAACAATCACTCTCTCCATTTTCCTTTTCCTACCATTTAGAATGTTAATTTAAATTTTTACTTTTTATTTCCATTTTGATTGTTTTGCTAGTCTGGTAGTTCAAGAGTTCCAACTCCTGGCTATTCTCATTTCCCTGCTCCTGTATCATTCCCACCTCATCCAACCACATATCCTCCATTTGGTTCGCCATATGGCGGTTACACACCACACCACAGACCAATGCCAGGCCCCATTCCACCACATCCAGCAATGATGCCACCTGGTCCTATGATGCCTCCAAGGATACCCACACCACCAACAGTTCAACCTGTACCTTTGTCTCGCAGTCATACACCATCTCCAGAAACTGTAACACCTGTGGTATCCACTTCTAAAACAGAGGATAAAAGGGGGGATACAGCTCATGATAAAAGCACAGCTCAGCAAGGAACTCAAACAGTTCAGGCTAAGAAGAAACCATCGTCTAGACCATCGTCAAGAAGAGGCTCAGTAGACAAAACAGCTGCATCTCAAGAGAAGAAGAAGAAACAAGAGGTAGTAGATGAGGAAACTTTTAATAAAGACCCCACGGAGGAAACCCAGTCCACTGAACCTCAGAAACAGAAACAAGGTCTGGGAAACATGATATTTTAATGATTTTACAATGAAACTTGTTTGCACTTAACTTAGTGATGATGATACTTTCATATAGCCGGAATAATTTCATGCTTGTCTTAAAGACTCTATTTTTCACCTCACTTAGTTAACTGTGGTTTCAGTGAATAATCTCGCATTGAATGTCATTAGTAAATTTCTTTTCATTAATTTTGGTCTTTGCCAAACGTATTAAATGAGTGGAGATTCTTGTGATTTAACAAGCATATCAATGGGGTTCACAGCCATGGCATGATCATGAATTTCAAGTCAGTAAAATTTGAGAGTACGCTGACAATTTTGAAGTTTTATAAGCGACAGGGCTCTAGATGTAAAATTAGAATCATCAAACCTAAAAAAAAGTAAAGGAAAAAATTGCATAATACAGAGTTGTGTTTACCACCAGGCTTGTTTTGAAGTAAGCTATATGGCCAGTTATCATTTCTGAAGGTTACTCCGACAACCACAAAGAAAAGGACAAAGTTGTCATAGAGGAAAATAGTTTTGTGTCAAAAGTGTCTCACTTTGATTCCAGAACTTAAAACTGCTTCTAAAACAAAAATTAATTTAAACCCTGTAACAACTGTTTAAAAATTACAACTAGAAGTTCTGAATGAGATCCTTATAAACTTTGTTGAAGGAAAAAAAATTGTTTTTTACTAAAGATATTTAACTTTTCTATATGTTTAACTTCTAACTTCTTCTTGGTGAGTTGGCATTGGCGAGTTGAACCGTTGTGACTTGACCGTAATTCTATTTGCAGTATTCCCAATCTCACTCTATACCAAATTGTTTTTTCTAGTGGGTAATCGTCGTCCACAGGGAAGAAGAGGATCTGGTCCAAGAGTCAACAAACCACGAACAGTTGGTGGTCCTGTTAAATTTGAGGGCGAGTTTGATTTTGAGAGTTCAAATGCTAAGTTCAATAAAGAAGAAATTGAGGAGGAACTACAGCAGAAGCTCTACGAAAACCTCAGGTTGAAAGACGAGGTAATGAGTTACACTTATCTGCACTTGCCTGTAGGCATAAATTAATTTTGATTATAAGAATGATGTTTGTTGGCTAAAAACTCTTTGCATATGAATAGTGGATCTTAAAGATGCTGAACCTTAAAGAGCTACTACTTTTTCTGTCTAAAAGGTTTATTGAGGATACGTTTTGACAGTCCTTTGCTATGTGGTTGAACCTCTTGAGTAGGCCGTAGTTGGAAATGATTTGTTTATTGCTTTTATGCGAGGGAGTGACTACCTATGTTCTAGACTAAATAACTAATTATGATAGGTATCAGTTTTGTTGTTGAAATTGTACTAGTCCACTACAAAATTTATATTTGAGTAACAGCATTTGCCAAACTTCTACCTTAAAAAAAAAAAAAAATAGAAAAGACCTTGCTTTTGCACACTGATTAGAGTAAATCTTCAACTGGAAGGGAAGTGTGATCAGGTTGGAATGCTCTCCTTACCACTGTACCTTGTTAAAACCCCAAGAGTTCTTAATGTGTCTACAAAGTAATTTTTCTGACTAAGCTAAACACTGACTGTGTGACTAATGATGAGTTCTTATTTCTAGGATGAAAGTGAAGCAATCAGTGCACCTGAAAATTATGCTAGTGATGCTCAACCTTCAAGCCCTCTCAATTATTATGATAGTTCCAAATCCTTCTTTGACAGTATTTCCTGTGAGGCAAAGGACAGAAACAGAAATAGACGGTATTGTCTTTCATTTTTTTAAACTTTACCACACCTCTCTTGCAGTGGTCCTTGTTCAACTTGTGCATGCTGCATGGGTTTACAATTGACAGGTAACAATTGTGAAATGGAGTGTTAATCAGCTATTTTTAAAATTGATTTCTTTTCTCAGGGCTCACCCTTCATGGCAGCAAGAACGTAAAGTAAACATGGAGACCTTTGGAGTAACTGGTGGCATGCGACGTGGAGGTCGAGGGAGAGGAAGAGGGAGAGGTCGAGGAGGTTACAGAGGTGGCAGAGGTGGAAATAGGTATCAAGGACATGATGGCAGTAGTCAAGGAGGACGTGGAGGCTGGCGTGGTGGGCGTGGTGGTTCCAGAGGTGACCGCTCAAGGTCCTATGTAGATCAACCCATTAATGGTAATGACAAATTACCAAGAAATCTACCCAATGGACCAGCTATGGTAGGAAATTGTCTTGGTTTTTGTTCAGAGAGAGAAATATGATTTTATTTTTGTAATGAGGTTGTTTGATTAACAAAGTTGTTAAAGTTACTATACATAGCAGCAGGATGTTGACCGATTATAAATTTTGGGGTGGAAAACCTTGGCTGTGAAAAAAAACAAATGCAGAACCAAAACTTTTACAATCTTCTGTTGGAAGATGTCTTGTCTTAGAAAGGGCAGTGGAAATCTACAGTGGTAAAGCAGTGATATAGTTGTGGAAATTTATTTAATTCTTCTTGTCATGTCTTTGTTTCCAGGGAGGAGATGGTGAAGCAGCTGCCAAAGCATGAAGCCACTGATAATTAATTTGAAAAAATTTTCTGGTTTTCTGTCTCTTATTTACTTGGGTTTCTTTTTTTCTTTCTTTTTTTCTTTTTTTTTTTTTGAGTCATGGAATGACTAATTGTGGTCTGACCACAGACTTTATTGTTTGTAGTGTTGTGGTTAATCTTAGCTCTTTGCAGTCAGGGATCAGTTTTGTGGAAATGTCCAGTTGCTGAATGATATTCTTTGACAAGAAAATACCATGAATGCATAGCTGTACATGGCTCTTTCATAATTTTGTACATGCTGTATTTCTAAGACATAATATTATTGTATCATTATTGGCTTCGTGTATACAATAAATGTCAGAAGATATGTCATGCATTAAAGTTATGTTTGCATTTCACAGCTGTGTCACAAAGTGACCCTCTTTAACAAACAGAAATTGTTATTTTCACCTTGCTATTAATGCTTATACTAATAAAAATGTTTGGGAATAATATGTTTTGGGTACCCATGGACTAAATATTTATCACAGATGTAATGGTTTACAAGTGGTATAATTTTTCTACACACATACATTTAAGCAATTCATGGTTTCTTTGCGGTATTTCCTTTTGAATTTCTTCATTTGCACAAATGTTGTGAACTTTAAAGTAGTTAACTATTATCAACACATACAATGTAGGGGTGTTTAACAATGATTTAATTTAATTTAAAAGGTTTTTTTCTCTGGGGAAGAATCTTCAATAAAGTGAGTCTTCAAGCATTTCTAAAAATATTTGAACATTAAAGGAACAAAATAAAAAAATGAACAATTTCCAATTGCTTGTTCAATTGTGGCTGTGACAATTTATTTTCTAGCATTTTCTTGTGAAAATGGTTACTTGAGGACTGCAATGGTTTGTGAAGTAGAGAATCTTTGTTTCACAACTGTTGTAATCTTCCATCCTACAAACATGGCTCCTTAAGACAAAAAGAATGACTATCAAACTCCTGGTTTTCTTGCTCTGATAAAGTTGGACTAAAGATGGTTTCAAGTACCAGGCTTTTGCAGGGCTATTGGTTGTAAATGCCCCTGCACTTAAGCCAAGTGCAGTATATAATTTATCCAAGTAGATTTCACAAAAATTTATTTGTGACATTTCACCCCATTCATGTTCAACCACACTAAACCAAACTCTGAGTTTTCCATTTCACTGTTTCAGTAGTTTTGAGTGCCTGGGTCTCTAAACTTTACTTGGTGTACATAGATTAGATTCAGAAATTGACATGCCCGATTAAATAACTACTTTCAGCCTGACAAAAACTTGGCATGGAAGTCAAATGTCAACTTGTATTCTTTTATTTCCACTCTTACTACAACTATGATTTTCAATTGAGAGAGACAACAGAAGTTTAGTGATCATGATTTGATGTTAAATCTGTTTGTAACAAGCAAATGGCTCAGTTTCCACTGGCAATGTCAGTTCTTTTGGGTCATTGTTGACGTGTGGCTCTTGGGATACAATATGAGACTCGGTTACCATTAGAAACAAGGATGGTTGCCCATGACAACACCATTATGTTTTCATTCAGTCCAGATCCTGTCACCAAACCTTTTCCACACAATACTCAACTGATGGTCTTGGTTATTATACACTAGACTTACTGGGAAAACTCTGATTGGTTGAGAGCATACAGTCAATATACAACAGCACATGAAGTTAACATAATAACCCAATATCTGTAGATATCATGTCAAGTTCAAAGTCTGACTAATTTCCAAGCTCCTCATCTGTAGCATTCTCAAACTTTTGCCAACTTGGAGAGAGGTGTCTTCTTTTGCAAATTGTTTAAAAATGTATAATAAAACAATTACTGAATTCTGTTTTTGCATGATATCATGAATTATCAAACCTTGTGTCTGTGTTATCTGCCCAAGCCTTTGGTTTGAGCACAATAACTCCAACCTTGGCATTAATCATTCATGATATCAAGCTCAACTTCAAATAATTACTTATTAGTCCTCCTGTTAACCTGAAGTTGGACTCTAGAAAAATTTCGCTTTTACCATCTTCATTTTCTGCTTAAACAGAAAATTGCAAAAATTATTCCCAAAATAGATTTCAGCATCTCTGGTGACAAACCTTTGTTCCTACAAGATTAAATATCTCAAATTCTTAAAAGAAAAATTTCTGCTAATTCTTGTATACCTTGCCTTTGTGCAAACAAAACACAACTTACCGTATTGAAGTAAACCATGAAATCTAAATATTATTTACAGGAAGTTTTAAATATACAATGTGACCTATTAACCCAGGCTTGTAAATACCAAAGCATTTCTTTCAACAAGGGTACTTTCTGAACCACATTACAAGGGCAGGTGGTGAAAGTGAAGGGGAGAGGTTATAGAAAGCATTTGACAAGAAAGATTTATAATTTCCACGTAATTTCTGATAAATAAAACGACCTTATCTTCTTAATAGAGTCAGTTTGATGCTAGCATAGGATATATCTCCCTGAGAGAGTCTTCTAAAGAACCTCATGTAGACATTCAGATGATGTGTTGTGGCTGGATACACTTGCAGAGCTAGAACATATGTCATGAGGGCAGTGGTACTTCTGATCCAGATCTTATCAAACTGGGTGTAACACTTCCACAACCATGTTTGCAACATAAATTTGTAACTATTTCAGTCACATGATCTTGTAACAAATTGTGTCACATTACAGACTTGTGACAAGTCACGTTATACAAGTGGTGGCTGTTGCATGGGTGACTGTCCCACAGGTGTCTGACCCATTGGTGGTTGCTGACCCATAACTGACTGTCCTGGCTGTTGCTGGGTTGGGTATGGCATGTGTGACAAGCCTTGTTGCTGAGGAGGCTGTCTGTAAGGATTGAATCTTTGTGTTTGCTGCTGTGAGGGATACCCTGGCATCATACCAGTTGATGGCAAACCTCCTGAGCTAGGTGGCCCATATCCAGGGTGACTGTGTGAAAGCGACTGTTGTTGCTGAGGCATCTACATGCACGACACAACAATAGTGATATCACCATTATTCTCCTATGTCTAAAATTTTAGGGTAATTTGATATAATTTTTGATGATAATGATCATCATTTTATCTAACAGTGTTATTTGTCTGCAAAAAAAACATTTCAAAGGGGATAAATAAATTGGTTAAACCATTAATTTTCAAGTGAGGAGAAACACAAATAAGGGAAGTAAAGTATGAAGAAAGAAAAAACACAATTGCAACACAAGACTTGGAAAAGTTGGGTTACCTGTTGCGGTGCACCTTGTCTGAATTGCATCTGCCTCTGTTGCATTATGTATTGTTGAGACTGTGGTTGATTCTGTGACATCATGTGTTGACCCATAGCTGGAGGAGCATGAGACTGAATGGGTGGAACCTGTGGAGGTAAATTTCCCATGGGTCCCGACATGGTGGGTGGAGCTACCGGTCGACTCTGTTGGCTTTGAGAGGGATTCGGGTAACCCATGTGACTCTGTGCTGTCATGGGTGGATGCTGAAGTTGAGGAGGAGATGAGGTTGACTGTCCCATCCCACCAACTGAACTGGCACCATATCCTGCAGTGGTAGGACCACTCATTCCTCCCAGTTGTGGGGGTATGTTGGATTTCATTGGGTCATTCATTCCTGAGGGCATTCCAGCATTCAATCCTCCTGAAGTTGGCATCATGTCTGAGGATGTACCAGAGTTTGGTGTCATATCAGGAAGGCCGTGCATACCACCCCCAGATGGTGGTGTTGCAGATGCTGGGGGTCTATTGGAACTACTCTGAGAGCCAGGAGCCTGTTGACAGAATGTCCATGAGCAAGGGAATGTAATGTTACAACCAACATGCAGGGGAGACTAACAGCTACAATCAGAATTTCTAACTGTGTTCCACTGCTCTCAGAATGAAAGAGATAAAGATTCTGAAAACTGATCCTGGTACTTTAGTGATGCAACTTTAAACAGGTTTTGTACTCTATTGACCTAACACCTTTGTTTTCATAACCAATGATGGAGGGTTAACACCCATATAAAATGAAAGTGACAATCAATCAGAGTATTTATCCTTCTTTTTTTTTTTTTTTTTTTTTTTTTTTTGCAGAGACAACATTTTTTAGTAAATTTCCATGAATTTGTTCCAAATTTCAAAAAGGACTCTCCTAACTTGGAAAGTAACATTATCAAATTTGAAGGGCTGACATTTATTTTCACTTAATATTTTTCATTTGACTGAAGGTAGAAACATTTTTTGGGCCATAAAGTTTGCAAGACTTTTTTGGTGGGAAAATTTTTGTGTTCAGCAAAATCCACAACGATTCAAAATTCTTAAAATTCTAATGCTGCCCAGTTAAGCCATTTCACTAATGATTCACGTACTGGGATTGTGTTCTGCATACTTTGAGTGGAGTCAGCTAATGTTGCCAAGTACACCAGATTACGATGCAAAAGTTGCTGGTATCTGGAAACAAACAAAGAAAAGCAACAAACAAAATGATCAGATAATTTCATGCATCTAGAAGGAAAGTAAAACGAGTAACTCCTGAATGAAATGTGGCAGAGACCATGGCAAGTTGTCAGGAAAGCTTGATAAAATGCTGGAGGTGGAGGGGGTAACCTTGGTATGGACTAGTGTCCCATTCAGGGGGGTGTGGTAATAATTCTAGTCATTCTGTGCTTCAAATACTGGAATTAACTCATGCCGGATGAGTCACTCAGCTTGAGCACAGACTTAACATTTTTTTTAATGAACAAAATCCCTGTAAAGTGATACTACTTACTGTGTGCACTCATATGCTTTCCCTTTACTCTGATAATCAACAATAGCCTACAGAAGGGATAGACAATTTGTAATGGTGAATACTAACCAAAATGTTCTTGTATAGCAGTGTTACATTTATTGCAACAAACTGATGTATACACCAATAGCATATTTGATTGAACACCCCATCCCTTCCCAAGAATTAAAATAAATTAATTTCCTCAAATAAGTACTGTCTCCTCACTTAAAACATTAGACATTTTTTAACAGCACCATTTTAATTTTGCTGCTATTATAATTTGTTTAAAATTGGATCTGCCAACTAACAGCAAATTGTTCAGAAGGCAGATCAGATTGCTTTCTTCCCACTCTTTTGGTTAATAACCTCACATACTTACAAAGCACCTGTACATGTATATGCAACAAGTCTTCTATGAATGTTTCTCTCATTTTTAAACCTTGACTAAATGCTGTAAAACTTCCATGGAGGACAAGATCATTATCAAGTTTTTATAGGCCAGCTACATTAACTTGGATTTTTAAGGCAAACTACATAACTCTAACTCTCCGAATAAACTCCTCTTCCCTTAATGATTAAGCCCTTCTCTTAAACTCAGATTCCATACATAAGCACCCCAGGCAATTAGTCATGAGCACCTTCCCATAACTGTAATGAAAGCCATGCAAAAGTAAACTGGTTTGCTGGGATATGAACTGAACTAAAACAGACACATGTATGTACACCTATTTACCTGAATAAGTTGTGAATTCTCATCTAGAAGCTGAAAGACAAAAATTATGGTGCATGAGATCAGACACTTATATTCAGACTGATATTCACTCACAAAAGAGGCAATGGAGAGACTTGATTTGAACATTTCTGAAACAGGTTGTTCACAGTTGAGTGTTCATGACATAAGAGTGAAAAAAGACATATCCCAGAATATTAATAACCCTCGCATGACCGTAGACCACACGATGGGATGTATTACTTACCGTACCTTCTAGATACAACACAAGGTTTCGTAAACGTCCTTCAACTTTCACCGATCTACAGTATCGTCACAAGTTTTGTTTACACAAAGAGATCGTGTCACATATCTCCCATAATTGCACAGAATGAAGACGTTTATCATTTCTTTGAGACGAAGTAACCATTACGAGCTCCCTAAGCTATTCAGAAAATTGCTGAAAGCATCTTATTTTAATAGGGAAGATGTATAGTAATTAAAGTCGAATTTAAGTTTTAAGTAAAAAGTAATCTTGTTTAAAGAAAAACCCGATTTTTTAAAACATTGATATTGCAATGCAAGTGAAAGAGTAAATTAATTTTACAAAGACTAAATCCTTCGAGAAAAACATCTTCGATCAAAGGGAATGTACAGACAGGTGTAAACAACAATTGATGCTATCAATGAAAAATTATGACAGGCTTAAGCCTTGTAGTTTACGTTAATCCTGACTGTAATACTACAACAAGCTTAACAGCTCTTCTACCTACCGATTGAACTGTTTGTTGAGTAGGTTCTGAACGCTGTCGTCCAGACACAAATGTCATCGACATGCTGAAGTTCTGCCTTCTTCTGACAAATAGCAGCTAAGAAAGGAAGTTGCAATGGCCTTCTCGAAATTTGAAAGACACGTTGTGTAGGCCCAGTTGTCCATATCCATTATCGATATATATGTCATATAAAACTAAATGAAATATCCTGAAGCAGGAAAGCACTGATTTGCAGTCATTGCCAGACCCCAAGCAAACCTCTCCCCGACTCGTCTCAAACCTTACCGCGGTCGGAAAAACGCCTGAAGACGCTTGGTGCCTGAACGTAGATGATCGCGCCCCATAATGGAGGGGTGAACGTTACATGGATTTACTTAAAGGAGTTCTGCGAATATTTGTTCAGTTGACGAAATGGAGTGGCTCATTAGGGAAGGTACGTTTTTGGGCTGGGGAATTTTGGTATTTTTTCCAAAAAAGCGTTGGCCCTCCCTTGCGTTTTAATAGAAAAAACTCCTGACCCCCCCCCCCCCCCCACCTTTAGGTGACAGACAAAAGCGCGACCCTCCCCTCACTACTACATGGTATGTTCCCTGTGGTAGAAACCTCAGAACATTTCGCTTGTGAACGCTAAATATTTGAATATAAATATATCTCGATATTGAATGTGTGCGAGCTGGAAACATGAAAATGCGAACAATCAGTGCGGGATATTTACGTTTTACAGCTGAAGTTTGAATATGGAAGTATAAACTTTGAGACCACGTAAGTCCTTCTCCAGCTAAACCAACTGCACGACCCTATCCCGATTACAGCAAACTTCCCAACTTTCACTACCTACCAAGTGCGAAAACACCTACGAGTGGCCGCAAACCTGATGATTATCAGCCTCGAACTCAAATAAAATAGATGTTTCAAGAGGGTAAGCTCAAAGCAGGGAATAAAAGGGCAATCAAAGAGTTTTCTGAAAAATATATTGTTTCAGAAAAGCTTGTTGCAGATTATATTGAGCATCTAACTGACATTGAAATAAGAAAAGATAAGCGGCGAACAGATAATGACAGAAATCAGTTGTCATCCCTAACAATTGGTTTCTGACTATCACAGAAACCAGTTGTCATCCCTTTGAGTAGGTGAACTTGAACTTTATATTAATCACCACAATATTGTATTGAAAGGAAAGAAAGATGAGAAAGTGAGGGTGGTGAAGGCACATATTGGCAGTAAGATTTTGACTTCTACGGTGCAGGACAGTCAGAACAACATTTAGCCAGCCTCTGGTTCAAATTCAGAGTCTAACAGTGACTGTGACAAGATAAAGCGGATTGTTGGATCTAGTAGTAAATCTTCAGAACTAAATGATTCAGGAGATCAGGCAGTGGATAGTCAACAGGAGCGAAAGAATGATACCTGAGTCTAATACGTCTCGATACGGACGGAAAAGGACCCGAGTCCTCCGAGAAAACTATGTGCCATGGCATAATATACATGTAGAAATGTAACCAAGAACCGAAAGTAAAACACAAAATTAAATCAAAGTAGATGAAAAGAAAAACTAAATCTGTAAGAAAAATGGAAAGCAACATCACAAAAATCCTCGTTAAAAAATTATGGGAAAGGTGTGTGACCCTTCCCTTTGAATAGCCTACAAAGAGGTATGACCCTCCCCTTTTGGTACTCACTTTCACTGATGACCCACCCCTCTGAGGCCCCGACCCCTCCCCCCCCTCCCAAGAAAAGACGTACCTTCCCTTATTGATGTAAATCAAGAGGTTCAAGAAAGCTGCCAGGAATTCCTTCCCACCTCCCTCATCGGTTGCAAAAAATCGAAAATGGGCTGTTCTAAAACCTAAACCACTGCCATGAAGTATATCTCAACTTGAAAGGGCTAGAGGAATTCGAAAATCCAGCCAGCTTAAATTTTCAGACTCAATTATAACTTTTCCTTTTGCTTCTGAAATCAATTGGTAAAGGAAAAGTTTAAAAGGAAACGGAGAATTTTCTGCAGCCCCAGGACAGGACCCATTCATTGGATATTGGATGGTTATCTGCATATTCTCATTGTTTGGTCATCTATCACTCAAATGCCATGATTTAGGAAGGAGAAGTCAGATTTTAATCATTGTTAGAAACTGAATGCTCTAGTAGGATCGTAAGGACTAGTAGTACTTCTCTTAAGATGACTGATTAAAGTCCATCTTCTTGTGTCAGTGGTGATCTCTGTATACAGGGTTACCTCCCGATAAATTGGGATGAAACAAAGTCCATAGTTTGTTGACAGAACAAGTTTGAAGTACTAAATTTTTGCTCAACTTCTCTGGCCTCATTTCTTTCCTTCTACGAGCGAATGCCATGGATCAAGAAAAAAGCAACTCAAGGGAGAGGATAGCTTTTCAAAGTTCGTCCGATTCATATTTTGCGCGGCAGTGGTCGTCTTCGTTTTTTCGTGCTTGGCTTTCTTAGTTTTGGAGCACGTTCAAATGAAACAGAGATTAGCTTCGATCGAAGAGAAGATGGTCACGGATGAGACAATGAAGAAGTTCTGTGCCACAAGTCGAATGCAGAGTGACACAGATGAAAGGGCTCATGTTAAAACTTTGCTTATAAGAAAAAGGAGATCGTTGGCCTTGAGTCTAGAGAGTCTCGAGAAAAGATTGAAAATTCTAGAATTCAGGTGAGATCACTTTGTATGTCAAAGTTGTCGTTGTCATGAGATGACGGAAACCACAAAATGTTGTAAAGGTAACTAGTGATGGCGACACTGATTGATTGGAATAAGTAAGTTTTAAACTGGCCTTGCTGTGTTCAGGAGACGTTTATCTTCTGATAATAACGAAAAAATGTAACAGATCGCCTGTGTTGTTTCAAGATTCTATCCAAAGATAACAAATTCGGGCATTTTCTGATTAAGCCAATAACCAGATTACGGTCCGTAAACAGTACATCACATTTGGAATTTAAAGATGGTTCGCAATTTTTGCAGGGCAATCAAGGAAAACAAGTCTTCTCCCAGGGACTTGTTTCGGACACCGGAAGTACTGCGAGGTAATCTGCGATGCGACGGTAAAGAAACAACACCCAAAGTTAAACAACTTTCCTTACCATGTAACATTTAGAAACATATTACTTATAATAAAAGGTCAATCCCTGGTAGTAAGAAAGTTAAGACTTTAAAATAAGCCTGTGTCTAAACACGGAGTTATTGATATCACTGGTTAACACGTATAAGCTATTATTTCTTTTATGAAAATAAATGTCTAATTACAATGATGTTCATTTATCACAGGACGAGATGGTCGGGACGGCAGGGATGGTCCCGCGGGCCCTCCTGGACCACCAGGGACACCAGGGCAACCAGGGACACCAGGGCAACCAGGGACACCAGGGCAACCAGGGACACCAGGAGTACCGGGTTGGAGAAATACAAAACCACAATTTTTTTTCTTACAGGACTTAAAATTATTATAATCAGTTTCCAACATAAGTTGTGGTCAAGTCTTTACCCACATGTTATGTCACTGTAGTTAAAGCTATGGCTTAGATAGAAAGGAACTGGGAATATTTTATTTCATTTTATTTATTTTATTTTATTAGTTTTGCCAACAATACATACAGTATAGAACATGGGTAAAATACAATAACAATAACGGGCAGGCAACCACAACAGCGATAGCCAATTACTGTGGTCCCAGGAGTATTAAAATAGTAAAACGATTACATTAATAATTAATAATTAAGAACAGCATGGAGTTGGTGTTGTTTTCAGGCTGCGACATGATAGTTTTTTATATTTGGGATCGTCAATTACATTTTCCACCATATAGGAGCAATTTCTTTCTTCTCTTCTCGTTTGAAATTGTATCCTCACGGCTAAACTATTTTATCCCTCAGGTTTTAGTGGTAATAAAGGCGGAACACAAGGCCCACCGGGACCAAAAGGTACTGTAAATATTTTTTAAATCTTAATAAATCAGATCACGATAATTTCAGTGTAAAGAGCTATATTTCCATTTTATTCTGATACTGAGAAGATTTTCTAATAATGTGCAGGAGATCCTGGACCTCAAGGACAAAAGGGAAAAGAAGGTCAGGGGCTGTCTGGAGTCAGTTACGTGCGCTGGGGTCGGACAAGGTGTGATGGAGATGCTCAAGTTGTTTACACAGGTGTGTACCACGCCTTCCTTTCATAATACTTGGAAATACAATTCAAGCGCAAAGGGACCTTTAAAACACGTTTTTAAAACAAACTTACAAAGGAAATAAAAGAGGAAATGTTCAGGTCTAAGGGAAGAGGAAATGAATGGAATACACTGGTCTTGACGTGTCACATTTAGCGTTAGAGAGTCGATGATTTATTAATTAAGGATTTTAGACAAATGTGTTGTTAAAATCATTTGAGTTAGTGTTGTGCTATGCAATATATCGCATATTGATCAACATAATTTAGTTGTCTTGCATAGGTCCTTTATTCAAATAAGAGACACAAAAATAGATAGTTGTAGATAACATCTAAGGTAAAAAAATTTGCGTTCACCTTTCAAGATGAAAAAACTGAAAAGTTCTCCGTTATTCGGGATTTTTGTCGTGGTTAAAAATAACTTTTTGAAGTCTCGGCCAGTTTCATTAGTCCTCTCTATGCTGAGTTATCAAAACTAAGCAAGAAGAGTACAACGTGTTCAGTCAACAACCATGTTTAATCCTCTCCCTATTACTACTGCGCATGCCCCAATATGCGCGTGACACAAACCGAAAGTACAAAGTTCAATAACGCAACACTCTAGGGGCAATATAGAATCAAAACTCAAAAGGGAGATTCTAACAAAAAAATTACCGAGACTTATGAATGTATTAATTACCGAATAAACAAAAGTTACGTTTTGCAAGTTTTATGACAATAAAGATGCATTACTAAAACTCTATGCTCTTTCCTGTTAAACATTAGGATTCATTGGAAGCGGATATTTTAATAACGAGGGAGGCGGTGGAAAATACCTGTGTCTACCTAACCACCCAAAGTATGATAAGTATAGTGACAGCTGACAGAATTCAGCTTACATCTATGGAACTGAGTATGAAGTGAGTTCCTTTAATCCGTTTACAAATAACTTACATGACCATGATGCACCATGCGCCGTGTGCTACGTCGGATCGCGTGGTTCGCAACTGATGATGCCCGCGAGGAACGATTGTCCAACCGGTTGGGCTAAAGAGTATCATGGCTATTTGATGACTGAACACTATAATCACAAGATATCTCGAGATTTTATCTGCGTTGATAGGGAGGCTGAGTATGTTCCAGGCTCCCAATCTGATCAAAATGGTGCGTTGCTTTATCTTGTGGAAGGGGTTTGCGGCTCGTTACCATGCCTCCCTTACATTCGTGGTAGAGAGCTGACATGCGCAGTGTGTACCAAGTAACGGATTCAGATCTCACCGTTTCGCTTTCCCGTAGTACTTCGTCTGTTATTATAGTATACCAGAGGCAATGGGGAGAATCTATCCACCTTGAAAAGGACAAAAGACTAAAATGATGCTAAAAACAAGCTATTTTTCGATTTCCTAGGGGACACGCCAGGGTCTGAGTTAATTTTTCAGTAATCGTGTTACGGAAGTAATAAATTTTATCACACTTTTGAGCTGTAGTAATTCACTCAACGCGACGACTGTTTACCAACAAAACTACATATAATAGCATAGTGTGAGTGTCAAGCGATGAATCAGAATAAATAGTGGTTCTATCCCATCAGAAAGAGATGCAGCTGCCTTATTATTTAGACATTTCAAATTATGAACTTCAAACAAAATTTTTATGTCATGTAAAGCGTAGGGATTCTTGGCACTTATGAAAATGAAATCCACCTTGGGGAAATTGATTCTGTCTCTGTGTGTTTTGAAATCCTTGACTCTACTCAAGTCAGGTAAATTCAATGGAATTCTTGAGGTAAGCAAAACCGGCTGTTACTATTCGATCCAGGAGCCAGACATTAAGTAAAATTATTTGCGCACCAGCTGAGGAATAGGGAAAAAGAAGGAAGAAATAGGAAAAGGAAGAAGGAAAGAAAGCCCAGTAAAAGAAATACTACCGTATGTTTGCATTGAATTTCCAGTACGTGATTTGTTAAGCTTTAAGGCAATAAGTGCAAGGCAATGTTGTTTCCCATTAAGTTTGAAAAACAGAGCTGGTCGTGTATACCAACGATAAATTTCTGAAATCCGTGTATGTGTATATGTGATGATGAAATTCCTACCATACTGAGAGAGGAGCCAGAAATTTTTTAACTTAATGTGATATCCAAAGTGTAACCCAGACGAAACATGGCTATGATGACTCAATGGAAGAGGAAATCGGATTTCTTAAGTTTTAAAGCTTTCCGGAACTTTCTTGATCATCTCAAAATACCTACAAAAGAATGGTTATTGAGAATCTGATCGTAAATAGGAAAAAAAGGCTCGCTTTGGTTATCAGACTACTGTTTCAATTCTCTTCACCTGTCTGTTGATCAATTAAATAATTTATGTTCTGATTTTAAAAAACAAAATCAGATATTAATTACTGACATTGAGAAATGAACTGAAGATTTAGAATAATCATGTTATTGTGCTCTCACGGTAAACTGTAATCAGACATCTGGGAAACATATAATATGTTATCCAAATGTCTGATTACAGTTTATCTTGGCGAGTAATTGGACGTAACACCATCTCTCTTGCAGCAGTGCACTTAAATCAACCCATATATGTAGTGTGCGAAGACCGCTTAAGATAAATTACATCTGCAAAGGAAGCGTGAGCTGTTTCGATCAAACTGGGCTTTCACTAAGAAAATTAATCTAGAAAAATAAAAGAAGCGAAATGCAATAGGCCACTCTGACAGAGACTATGCGCCCTATGCTTGTCGTGCTTGGCTTTCATGGTTTTGGAGCACGTTCAAATAGAGGGGAATGTAGCTGCAATCGGAGAGAAGTTGATCACTGAAGAGATGATAAAGACGTTCTATGGGAAAGCTCAAATACGGTGTGATGTAAAGTGATAAATGTTCATGCTTTGCTTATAACAAAAAGGAAAGCATTGGGTTAGAGTCTTAAAGTCTTGAGAAATGATTAAAATCTCTCCGGAAAGATCTCCATTGTTTTCAAGGTCATGATGAAAATTTGACCATTCCCCCCAGAGATGGATGATCCAAGTGATAGCGTGACGATCTATTTCAGTCGGAAATGTGAAGTCTAACAAATCATTTCTCTGCTGTTTTGAACACAAAACACAAATTTTACCTTACGGATTTTTTAATGGACTATTTCATTCAAAAGCAAAGTTCGAACTGATTTTGTAGCATATTAATAATGGTAATACGATAGAGTGAAGTCCAATTCGGTCTGTAATCATACGAGTGATTGACAAAATCAGACGACCGCGAAGAGGTAGTCCGAAGTTTTTAATCACGAAGTCACGAAGACACGAAGACACGAAGACACGAAGTCCTGTTACCCTAGTAATCATAACCATTACAACTTTCGAAAAAAGAATGACATCTAGAACCAATATCTCCATAATGTCTTAAGTTAAAAATTCCTCCATTTACGAAATCCCCCAGTTTTTCTTGGGACAAGCGGTTGTTGCTTTGGTTATTGTGATCAATTCTGTGATTGCTGGATTTAGCTAAGTAGACTAAGTACGATTGGGTGCTTCAACTGTTCGATTACAGGTGTCCGATTACAGTCAACTGTTCAATTACACTGTTCGACTACAACTCCACAAAAAATAGCTTGTGAAAAATAAAGCAGTTAGTGCACCAATCACATTTGAAGAAATTGTAATGGTTGTGATTAACTACGGTATTGAGTATGACGTCGAATCGCGTGGTTTTCGCGGTTGATTCCGGTCTGCAGCATTCAAGCCCCAGAAGGAGCTGGACACTTTATTTATGTAATGAAGCAAAAGATACAAAACTTTGTGGCGAATAACCACACTAGAATTTAATGTTGTTTATGATATTCTTCAGATAAGAAATGAATACCTTTGAAGTTCTAGGTACTACAAAATTATGGGGCGAGTTCAGACGGCGAGTTCTGAATCTTGCACTAAACTTCCTACTTTCGTGTATTCCACTGTCATATATGCATTAAGGATTGACACTTTCCTGAGGCCTTCAATTCCTACTTCCTGAACGGTAAACAACTTGAGTCATAAGGTAATTGCTAATCATACTAAAAGAATCAGAATTCTTTGCCAGTGCTCACTTCGTACACACAGCGCATGTCAGCTCTCTTCCAGAGACGTATGGAAGGCATGGTAACGAGCCACAACCTCCTTGAACAAGATACAGCAGTGCACCATCTTTATCAGATTGGGAGCCTGGGACATACTCAGCCTCCCAATCAACGCAGATAAAGTCTCGCGTGCTCTGGTGGCCGTAATGAGCTGTCATCAAATACCCATGATACTCTTTAGCCCAACCGGATGGACAGTCATTCCTTGCGGGCATCATCAATTGCGAACCACGTGATCTGACGAAGCACACGGCACACGGTGCGTCGTGGTTATGCAGGTTATTTGTAAACGGATTAAAGGAACTCACTTCATACTCAGTTCCATAGATGGCGCCCGTTGTCTCCCAGCTGTTGGTATATTTGTCGTACTTTGGGTCATTAGGAAGGCACAAGTAATTTCCACCGCCTCCCCGGTGATGATAAGCACCGCTTCCAATGATCCCTAGACTCAAATGAAAGTTTTAGTGTTGGTAGCCTAACCTTCTAATCCTGATTTGTTCCAGACATTCAAAGCAACTTTTCTTTCGATACTTGCAGCCTTCCGTTAAGCAGCAATAATCATGATGCCTTTCCAGTCATTCTTTCACCTGAATTATTACCTTCAATAACTTGAAACATAAGGAATGTATTGAAAAGGCTAAAACTGATGAATTGAAATCTTAGGTGTGAAACCCCGGTACCTGCTTGCTCCTGTCCCCTGACTCAGTAGTTTTTTTTCATATTCTGAACATTTTTCGGTTTTTCTTGATATCATTCAGCAGATATTCTTGCTTGTGTGGAATATTTTGGCGAGCGTATTAAGCCAAATAAGAATGATTGCATCTAGCTTGGTCCACTGATGGAGCTCGAAGACTCGTTTTGTTAGCACTTTAGATCAATCGAGTGGAACCCTACTAAATATGGCCTTTGTTTGGGTAGGGGAATAGTATAAAAAACTGAAATGATTTATCTTGCAGGTGTAGCTTTTTTCGCAAATTGATGGAAACAACAGGAATGATATATGGAAAACGGCATGTATCATAATCTTGTACTTTTGAAAGCTTCAATTTCTCTCTGTAGAGGGCACTCACCTATGTACACAATTTGACCATCTCCCTCACACCTTGTCCGGCCCCAGCGCACGTAACTGACTCCAGACAGCCCCTGCCCCTCTTGTCCCTTTTGTCCTTTAGGTCCCGGATATCCTTGTTTGCCAACGTTTCCGCCTGAACCAGCCTCCCCTGCAAACATTTGAAGACGACTCTTGCTAAAACATGAATGATTTTATCGAGCTAAAAGATCCACTGCAAGCTTCCATATTCAAAGATCCTATTGACCATAGCTCTTGATCAATATGCACGCGAGATTTCTACGATTATTGTACGAAAGGTTTTGGACTGAGCCCGAGCGGATGAAGATGGAGTATTGAGCTGGCTCAGTTACAATCACGTTGTTCATTGAAAAGCATTCACCATCTAAGACATACATGGGTGCTTGCAGTGACGAGTTTTAGGGGTGCTTAGGGGGGGTTCACCTTCAAGAGCGAAGCTTCCAATCTTGATAGTAAATGCAATGAAAATAACCATGGATATCAACAAGCCGCTTACAATAATGGCAAGCGGGAGCTTAGCGCATTGGTGCATTAGTGTCTTCAATACCTTTCAGACCAGGAGGTCCCTGTGCTCCAAAATCACCTTTTCGCCCATCACGCCCTGCGATAGTTAAAACCGTTCAGAAAAAAAAAGAGTAGATGGAGGAAAAAAATAAAAAACAAAAACAAAAAAGACTCTGAAATGCTGTAAATCAATTCGATTAGAAGTAAGAGTCTGGTAAACTAATACTTAAAATGTTAAGCTCAGGATCGAGCTTTAAGGCGTCACATATTGGCACTTGGCTTGAAACGCTGGCTAACGAAATAAGATCAGTTGTGGTTAGTTGTTGAAATCAGTCAGTTAGTATTTATTTTCCCTCATTTCGGTTTGTGTTTGATCTCATCCCTGAGTCAATTTTATCTCTCTTCATTCATTTAAAAGAAACTGATGTGTCTCACAAAGGCACAAAGTTCGTCATTTCTTGCAGCACGGAAAAAAGGGTAGTTTTTTGCTAACCTGGTGTCCCTGGTTGTCCTGGTGTACCTGGTGATCCGGGAGGTCCCGCGGGTCCATCCCTACCATCCCGTCCATCTCGTCCTATGCAAAGTAAAATTACAATCAACCTAAAACTCTTTTGAGTAAAACATCACAGAAGTTAACCGTATTGATTGTTCCTGTATACATAAGTCATACATTCTCATATTTAAACAGCCTAAATTATTGTTTCTTGTTAAAATTTAATGAAGTCTATAAAGTTTACCTCTCAGTAGTGCTCCTGGTGTTTCAAATACTTCGAAAGGAGAGGACTGGTTATTTCTAATTGCCCTAAAGAAAAAGATGTAACAATCTCACGCAATCTTTTATTCAAAATGGACGATATTGGACGTAATAAGTTTCCTTTTTTCTATTACATAAAATCATCGTTTATTTCATCATCTCTGAAATCAAAATTTTGAAAAAACGCTATGTGTATACCATGAAAACGTCGTATACTTGAAAATCGCCTAATCGTAAATATATTGCTTAAGGTTCCGACAAAAAGATTTTGAGATTTCATCATGGTATGTAAATTTGTTTTTGCTTTCATTTTAAGCTTTTGCGAGTAATGAAAGGGATTGAAATTCTTCCCCAAGCAATAATAATAGCGTCCTTGTCATTTTTAGATGATGAATCTCCCCCTTGGACATTCAAAAACCTGACCTTCTGTTTCTGATATGATAATCACCCACCTAGCTATAATCTTACAGATAAAGAAGTTAATCCAAAACGTGCGGTTTATTTACAAGAGATCAATGTGTCAGCGATGCGGCAAATTGTCGCAACAGTCCGTGATTCTTTTCGCGTTTGTGCAGATTGATTATCATGTGGGGTGTTGCGACGATGATAATGGAGACCTCACCTGTATTCCAGAACTTTCACTCGTTTCTCAAGACCTGCAAGACTCACGGTTAACGCTCTCCTTCTTCTTGAAAGCGAAGCTTGAACTTTAGCCCTCCCATCGATTTCCGTCTGTTTTCGACTTGTTACACAAACTTTCCGCAACAACTCGTCCTCGTTTATCTTCTCCTCAATTGCAGCCAATCTCTGTTTCATTTGAACGTAATCTACAGCTACTAAAACTACACTCGACAAGAGAAAAATCACTACTGCCACGTAGAATACGAAACGGACAATCTCAGAAAAACGACACCTTACATATGGATCCTCTTTATCGCGATCCATTGTTTCCAACTTAACTGACCAAAGTAGCTCAAGCTTACTTTCCTAAACAACAACTGAATCTGTCAGCGCAAGCTATAGATGGATTAAGTGATCCAACCGTTAGGAAATAGATAATGTTACATTAATATATATAGATAATGAAATAAGCAGGCATCAGGCATCTGTTAGGACACCGAAACACAAACGACAGCTTGAGTTGGGATCAACACTACAGCAAAACTTTTGAACTTCTGACGAATTCCCCGAATCGATCCTCACCAAGAATTCAAGCAAATTCAGCAAGAATCGCCCTCCACCATTTGAACAGATCTGATTTCTGAGCCATTTTAAGGTGAGATATATTGCTCTCGTTAAAATGTTTGTGTAATAAATACCGAAATGGTGGATTCTTGATATTATTAATGAAATTGTCTATCTGATTAGAAAGGTAAACAAATGTTTGCGCACAAGCTCCGTGAGATTTGAATTTTTTGGAAATTTTATGATCTTGCACAATGTCGGACACTACAAATACGCTGCTCTCCGCGCAAGTTCGTTGCATCTTATTTCTTTAACCATTGCTAACGTGTTTGGCCTTATTCCTTCAAAATTTAGGCCACTTGAAGACCAATCGCTCCATTTTTTCATCATTGAGATGAAAAAGGGATTTGTGTATTTTCATTTATATTGTCAATATTACCATTGAAAAAATGCAAGAAAAATATAATTTGGACTCCAAACTATGCTAAAACGTGTGATAAGAATAAGTCCCTGGATGTATCATAAGGTTACGATCTTTTAACACGTCCTGAAAATTTTTTTTAGGGCTGCCATGAAAAACAGTCCATTAGTAGAGACGACGGAAGATCTCGAAAATCACAGGGTGGAGGTTGGTATGCAGTCTCTATCGCAACCGTGTTTTAGATCCACCACCCAAAGTTGTCGTTGTGATTATCCCAAATTAAGGCTACGAAAAATATCACAATTTAAATGCAAAAAGTTAAAAAACACACGGGGTCCTAAATTCCTGGGAGGTTAAGGTTGACGAAAATAAATTTGGTGATCTCTTTTTATAGGATGGGATGAACGGGATGGCAGAAGTATTCCCGACGTTTTCTTAAGATTTCCTGGAACACCAGGGATGCCAGGACTACCAGGTCAGAGACCTTGTTTGGAGGGTACTAAAAACTCTGATACCGTCTTCTCCCTGAGATCTTGGTAAAATGTTCCAAAAGGTGGAAACGTCGAAAAAAAATCAGCAGAACTTCTGCAAACTGCCCAATGAAAAAGTATTTATAACCATAAACGATCATATAGTTTTCGAGATGGATTGTACAAGAGCCAATGAACTTAAATGCCAATCCTACCCACAACCGTTAACATATTCCGATATTTTTACCCGGCCTTTTCTGACATTATGAATATACAAATGAAATAAAAAATGAATCTGGAATAGCCCTGAAATCATAAAGTACAGCACTAAATTAACCAAATCACCGAACGAACGAATCTTAAACCTTGTAAATTAATTGAAGTTATAAATTGACAGTGCTTCGGAATTATCCACTCGTTTTTCACTGCAGGTCGTCACGGGCGAGATGGCAGACAAGGCCTCCCTGGAGCACAAGGACCTCCTGGTCCAAAAGGTTTCATTGACTCCCGTTTGTTATTCCGAAAGGGGCTCGTAGCACCCATTTCAATTCAACGGTATGTTATTTTTTAGTCCGGTATAACAAAGTTAATTTACTGGCAAATTTATATTCTGTAGGAGACAATGGTCCTTATGGAAAACTTGGGAGGCAAGGAGATCCGGGACCTAAAGGACAAAAGGGACAAGAAGGGCAGGGGAGGTCTGGAGTCAGTTACGTGCGCTGGGGCCGGACAAGCTGTGAGGGAGATGCTCAGATTGTGTATTCGGGTAAGTCGCAGCTAATAAAAATAATTCAGTATTTTTTTGATTAGAGCTAAACAAGATAATATAAACAGTTCATAATCTCTTGCTATGCATTTAAATTTCATTTTGAAATAGGTATTGGTAAAATATACACTCCGTTTTTGAGTCGACTATCAGATGTGTTGTTTTAAATTTGTTACCTTCTAATTTCCTCGTTCTGATGTTGTCCGCAATCATTATGCGGTTCCACTCCAATTGAAGCTCTCGCGTTTCATTTCATCTCTTTCCCAGGCTTCGTGGGGAGTGGTCACCATAGTCACACAGGAGGAGGAGTAAATCATATATGCCTGCCAAACCAACCAAAATATGGAAAGTTCACCGATCATTTTGAAAGGACGGGGGCCATCTATGGCACTGAGTATAAAATGAGCTCATTTAATCCTTTCAAAAGAAATGTGCATAATCACGACGTCCCCTGTGCTGTGTGCTACATCGGATCAAGAGGTACACAAGTCATGATGCCCGCAAGGGATGACTGCCCTAATGGCTGGCACGAAGAGTATCATGGTTACCTTATGACAGCACATTGGGACCACCAAAATCCCAGTAATTTCGTATGTGTTGATTCGGATCCAGAGTCGGTACCAGGAAGTTTTGGCAGTCATGATGGTGCATTGTTGTATCTGGTGTAAGGTAATTGTGGGTTTTTCTCATTGTGTCCGCCTTATTACCAAGGGCGAGAGCTCACATGCGCAGTCTGCTCAAAATAACTATTGGTAGGAGAGTTATTAATTTGGTAGCTGGGTCGACAAAAACAACGTTTCCAGGAAAAACTTCACTTTTAGGAGGTTAGAAAAATAAATCGACAAGAACCAGATAAAGGAACACTTCCATTAAACTTAAAAATGTTCATTTCGTAACCATATCTGCGTTTCGTTACAACGCCTAGGTAGACCGATCACTTGTTATGTTCGGTCACAAAATTTCTGATGATTGCTTTTCAATAAACACAAACATTACCAAGCTATACTTCTGGGCCTGCTTAGTTTTCAGTAAAAGAGACTGCTTTAATTGATACTACTTTGTTAATATAACCGCCAAAACAATCTCCGTCTGTTAACATCTCAGTTTCATTTTCGTGTGTATTCTCATTTGATAAACAATCATTCTCATGACTTATCTTGTAAAGCGGAAATTGTTTGTCCAGATTTTCGTTCACATTTCGCCGATCTCAAAATGCATTCACAGAGGGTCTTTGGTTCCTAATAGGAACTTGTTTGATGGTCTTAATTAATCTGTTAACTGTATGTATCATGGCAGCGAGAAACAGCACTAATGACAATCGGTTAGACGACTTCATCACTTGATATAGCAAGCAACCATAAATAATTTACAAGAAATAGCTAAACTTAGGAGAGAAAAATAAACGTTTCAGGTTAAAATCGTTGTCAATTGTGGAGCTTAAAGCCTTATGCCAACTTTGCTTGTTAATGTAACATGACATCAAACAAAGGCTCAATATAACTGAATTCAGAGTATAGGATCACATGTGTTGATGATGTTACTGGATCTTACTGACGAGACAGTGGATTTACTGCTGCCATATAGAAGTGGCAAAAGTTGTGAACACCTTAAATGATGGCTCAACTGGTTTTACTGTTAAATTATATCCACCTGTGGAGGAAAATTTTCGATAAAGTTTCACTAATATTATGGACGAGGTAGTGCTTGATACGCGGATTTCTATTTCAGCTGAATTTTTAATAACTATCGTGATGATTTTAGTGTTCTTTGATTACAGGTCACAATTTGGTCATCATTCTTATTTCAATGTCTTGGTGAAGAGAAGCGAACAGAGTCATGTGAACAGTTGTTGTCAGTCGAATCTTGTAAGTCCGGTTTGTATAAACTGATTGCTCAGTTTGCCGTGATGTTATTGGCTGTAAGACTCAAGTGGCGTAGGTCGCTTGTGATTGGTCAATCTCGATCCGTTAGTAAAGTTAGATCGTTCTGCTCTTTTCGTTTGTTATGTTACTGTCGTGAATGAGTTGTTTGTATGGTGCCGGTAGTGGTTGACACCCGTTGAGGGGAGTCTGTTCTAAGTTAGTAAACCAGCTCTCCAGATTCAGTCGTTGAAAGTAGTTGGTGCTGTAGGTTAGGAATTGCGCAGAGTCCCATTCAAGGGTGTGGTTTGTAAGTCGACTTACCTGACCAATCAGTTTATACAAACCGGACTTAGAACATTCAACTAACAACAACTATTCACTTGACTGTAACGATGACTCCTGCCCAGGTTGTCGAAACGTCACTCACTACTAAAGACGACAGTCTTCCTCAGGACTACTCTGACCCGAAAGATCAAACTACACTATTACATGTTACCCCCACATTCAAACCATTCACTGTACAGAATTTCTCCTCACAATATCCTTACAACATTAAGTAGACAAGTGATGAGAATAAAGAAAAAGATAATTTAGGAGATTATTGGTTCATCCAATACCAAATTCTCGGAACTAACATCATAAAAATTGAATAGCAGACAGTAACGAGAATTACTGATAAGATCTTAAGAGCAAAAGGGTTAAACTGATTTTTATCAATCAGAGCATAAAAAAAAGAAAACCTGGTTTGAACCTCGGGAAGTTCTCTTTACCTTTGGTGAACTGGATCTTGGATTTAGGACACTGGTGGCCGATTTTGAATTTTGGCCACAAGTGGTCGATTTTGGATTTGGAACACTAGTGGCCGATGTCAAATTTTGGACACAAGTGGTCGATTTTGGATTTGGAACACTAGTGGCCGATGTCAAATTTTGGACACAAGTGGTCGATTTTGGATTTGGAACACTAGTGGCCGATGTCAAATTTTGGACACAAGTGGCCGATTTTGGATTTGGGGCACTAGTGGCCGATGTCAAATTTTGGACACAAGTGGTCGATTTTGGATTTGGAACACTAGTGGCCGATGTCAAATTTTGGACACAAGTGGCCGATTTTGGATTTGGGGCACTAGTGGCCGATTTTGGATGTGGGGCACTAGTGGCCGATTTTGGATTTGGAACACTAGTGGCCGATGTCAAATTTTGGACACAAGTGGTCGATTTTGGATTTGGAACACTAGTGGCCGATGTCAAATTTTGGACACAAGTGGTCGATTTTGGATTTGGAACACTAGTGGCCGATGTCAAATTTTGGACACAAGTGGCCGATTTTGGATTTGGGGCACTAGTGGCCGATTTTGGATGTGGGGCACTAGTGGCCGATTTTGGATTTGGAACACTAGTGGCCGATGTCAAATTTTGGACACAAGTGGTCGATTTTGGATTTGGAACACTAGTGGCCGATGTCAAATTTTGGACACAAGTGGTCGATTTTGGATTTGGGGCACTAGTGGCCGATTTTGGATGTGGGGCACTAGTGGCCGATTTTGGATTTGGAACACTAGTGGCCGATGTCAAATTTTGGACACAAGTGGTCGATTTTGGATTTGGAACACTAGTGGCCGATGTCAAATTTTGGACACAAGTGGTCGATTTTGGATTTGGAACACTAGTGGCCGATGTCGAATTTTGGACACAAGTGGTCGATTTTGGATTTGGAACACTAGTGGCCGATGTCAAATTTTGGACACAAGTGGTCGATTTTGGATTTGGAACACTAGTGGCCGATGTCGAATTTTGGACACAAGTGGTCGATTTTGGATTTGGAACACTAGTGGCCGATGTCAAATTTTGGACACAAGTGGTCGATTTTGGATTTGGAACACTAGTGGCCGATGTCAAATTTTGGACACAAGTGGTCGATTTTGGATTTGGAACACTAGTGGCCGATGTCGAATTTTGGACACAAGTGGTCGATTTTGGATTTGGAACACTAGTGGCCGATGTCAAATTTTGAACACAAATGGTCAATTTTGGATTTGGAACACTAGTGGCCGATGTCAAATTTTGAACACAAATGGTCAATTTTGGATTTGGAACACTAGTGGCCGATGTCAAATTTTGAACACAAATGGTCAATTTTGGATGTGGAACACTAGTGGCCGATGTCGAATTTTGGACACAAGTGGTCGATTTTGAATTTTGGACACAGGCGGCTGATTTTGGATTTGGAACACTAGTGGCCGATTTTGGACGTGGGGCACTAGTGGCCAATTTTGGATTTTGGACTCTAGTGACATTTTTCTCCACTCAAATTTTTGGACTGTTCAGGAAACAACAAGTGACAGAGGACAAGAATGAGACGAACAAGAGGCCGAAGGGCGACTGATCCTTGACATAGACCCTTCCCGCAGGACACTGTATTAAACAGAAAACTGGTAGATTACTTTACTCAAAAATTTTAAAATTCGTTCAGGTTTTCTGAAAGCTTTTTGCTTTAACATGGCTTAGTTGTCTAGCGAGAGACATGCAACTCACCTAGAAGTTCTATCTGATTCACAAAGAAGGAACAAAATGAACTCATAATTTTAAAAATATATTGAAAACTGGAAATAGTGGGTGGATTGTTCACGTTTCAAATCTTTTGTGCAGTTTCTTTCGATTCTCACCACTAGCTGTCATGGATTTTCTCCTCAATTAATAAAGAGAATCAGTTCGGTATTCTGTCAATAAAAGACATATCGCCCCCAGGCCGAGAGGTTTCTAGATAGTTTTGTAAGGAAAAGTCATTAGTAAGTACTAGTAAACTTCACTTCAAGTAGTTGAAGGATGAAAAAGTATAACCTGTGTAAGTGTGCTGGTGAAGGGATCGAGGTACTGGCAGTCTTTTGTCAAATGTTATGTATTCATTTTCACTCGTTAGAAGCGAGCATTGTGGTGGGTAAAAGTCGCTTTTCTTCCTTTGAATAATATTCTTTACCATTGAGGTCATACGACAAAATTTAATTATTAATTCTTCTAAAATAGAGTTTGAATTGCTTCCTTTTACCAAACAGACGTCCGTTCGAAAAAAAAAATCGTTATTTTTTTTTTCATGGAAACCTGATTGAATTTGCTCCTAGGGAAGGAAATTGGATACTGTGCATAACTTCTTTCATGTTGAATAATATGCACTCGAGAAATTGCATGACCTTTTTTTAAATTCCTTAATATTTTGAAGGGAAAAAAAAAAGAAAAATCAGAGCAATCAAACGATCATTCTAATCGAAATTCCCGATATTGTTTCTTTTGAATCGAAGGTAAGAGTAAGCCTCAGTTCAATACCATTTTGGCAAAATCTAAATACACATTTCATACTGTTCTTTTAACAATGGAGTTGGAAATTCAAGTTGAGGAAAAAAGGAAAATTTTTTACTTGTCGTGAATTTTGATATTGAGGCTTAGAACAATTTTTTTTGGGTCTTGTACTGTTAAGTCCCATAGCAGAGTGATGAAGATGATTGTTGGCCTGTGACCTGAAAATGAAATTTCACCTTCTGTTGATTTTCCTAACCTCTCAAGAGATCAATGTTCTGATATCGTATGTTTTAAAAGGAGATATGACGTCGTGCATTATCGACTTTAAGGAAAGGAAAGAATTATTTCCTCTTGAACATTCTCAATAAAATTTGATTGAATGATATGATGTGTGGACAGATGCAGAAATGATTTAACCATTGGCAGTCAGGTAAGCTAAGTACAGAAAAGTAAAGAAGAGAACGTTATAAGCAAGCTCCACTTTTAGTTTCTTTTTCTTCTCTCATGCTCTTACCTGGAAAGAAACCAAATGTATAACCGACCTTTGAACGCGAGGATGTAATGAACCCCTCTGACAAGTTTGTTAAAGCATCAGCCAAGAAACGGGACAGCTGATTGGTCAATAATACTCATGACAACAAGCCGTTAAATTAAGTAGTATAGCCTTCCCATAACTGAGAAAAAAAAGCGTCGGATGAAACTCAGCAAAGTTGTACAGATGCTTGAGCTTTTGAAAACTCTTTTAACCAGAGCTGAACAAAAGTATTTGGTTGAATGGTATTGAAGAAAGCTTTCAAAATATTTACTCAGGATTGATTTTAAACAGCTAATTGGATTGTTTTGACAGCTACAGATATCTCTGAGTAATCATTGATCATCCATGACTGAAAAGACACATGATGACTTGTAAATAGTAACAGATTATCATTGTCTGCTTAATACATTTACAGAATTTTTGTTCCCCTGGTAGTACAAGTTGCCTTGTATGCCTTGTTTTTTAAAGTGGACACATCAACTTTCTAATATGTACATGGTAGATGAGAAACTCTTTAGAGTGGTTTATCATGGCATATCCCTCCTTTTACTTGTATATTATTGGTAGACATACAAGACACTATGGAAATACAAGGTCCTCCAGGGACACCCCATGGTATACGATGAGAAAGTGTTGTGTAAATGTATCAAACAATGTTGTGGAAAATACAATGGCCAACACAATCATTAAGACAAATGTGCAGACTTCAGATTTCAATAACTTTCAACTGCCTGGAGTTTGTCTTTGATCTTCAAAACAAACAAATTAATCAAAGAAAGTTACAATAACAAAACTACATTCGGATTTTAATCAGCGAGTTAAGAGTCATCATAGACTTGTTCTCTTGTTGGTTCATGCATTACTCTGTTAACTCCCAAGACCTCAAATGTAAATTCTTCCCTTTAGCTACTATGCATTTCCTCATGAACAAGTTATGAGAATTTGGTGTCAGATCAAGATAACACTTAGATCAAAATCAGTATCTGAGCAATCGTCTACCCACCCCTCCCCTAACTGAACATCAACCTTAACTTGTTGTTGGTTTAGGAGAGGTGTTGGTTCACAGTTGGTCAGATGCTGATATTGATCCAAAGACTTAAACCAATTGAGTTTGAGAATTCTCATTACCTGTTTGGTGGATAATGTATGTATATTATAGGAGACGTCACATGTTAATCACCTCTAGGAGTTCAAGAGTTAATGCAATTACATTGTGAGATGAAAAGAAAATAAATGCTTTAGGATTCAATGTTGTTGATGTTTAAACGGCTCAGTTGAGAAGACAGAAACAAAGTAAAAACCACAGATAGAAATGTTACAGACTCTACATTTGTGAAGAGCAAAGTCCATGTATCAGTTCTCAAATTGGGAGTCAAACTAAAATTGTAAATCAGTACTGAGAAAGCAGATAATTGGTCAGTTTGTGAGACTGTCAGCTTAAGATCTGGCCTACTGAAATTATCAACTATGTGCTGTTCAGTTTGTAACACTTGATAACAAATAGACTTATTCTCTTTCCTGGTAAACACAACCCTACAAAAAAGGCAAGTTACCCTTTTCCTTTTATCTAGACTAAGAACACAATGTATGTGCAAACTATTCCAAGTACTTTTTTTCACATTTTTCAGAGGTGAAAACTGCAGTCTTGCACCATATCCCAACACCTGTTGGGATATGGACTGACAAGTGTAAAGGAACATGTAAGAATCCATTCTAGTGCCCTCACTTATAAGCCTTTCTTTTTGAAAGAAATGCTCTTTGATTTCAAGGAATTCATCACCAGTTTAGTAAAGCATGATTGTGGTATTTCTTTGAGCTTTTTTAATTAAAAAAAAAAAAAAAAAAAAAAACTTTAAAAAAGTACTTCACACCAATACTTAGTCTGCACTCATTGCCGCTTTTATTTGTGAGGGCTCTGGGCAATAAAAGAAAAGTAAGCTGTTTCTATTGCTCTTGAAAGCCCAACGATAACCATTGAAACATTTGGCAACTTAGTTGCTTGGATTTGGTATTGCTTCACCCTCTATGGTAATGAATGGTACCATTCAGTTGTCACAAATGCCAATATATCAGAAATGGAAGAATCAAGTCAGTTTCAAAACAGCAATATGAGAGTATAAAATAAAAGATGAATGTCCATTCTATTTATTTAGCTGATCCTGATGCCTTTTCTCTCTTCTTCTTTTCAGCTTCTGCTTCTTTTTCTTTCTCAATGATTTCAACAAATTTATCAACCTCTTCTGGTTGTAGTATCTGAATGACAAGACACACAAAGATTGAAATTAGCACCAATGAAACTTTTCCATCTGTTGAGGATTCTTGCAACTTAAGTGTGTCTGGTTGTAAGATCAAAATATGAATAATGTACGGAAATAAAAAACGGTTCTTATGTGGTTTGAACTGATTCCAATCCTGCTAAGGCAATGTGTAAAATCTGTCTTTTCTCTTCTTCCAAGAAACTGACTACTTGGGACAAGAAATCTCTCTAATAATGCACCAGCACAGTTTTGCAACAGAGTATATGTAATGTAAGACTCCATTTACTTGTGGTTAATGACAAGTAAATGTTTACCTTGAGTGTTTCACCATTTCTCATAATAGCAAGTTCAATATTCTTTCCTCCCGACTGCACCACCTGCAAGGGTAATACTGTTGTCATATGTATGATCCTATGACAAAACATGCTAAACAAATTGACAATAAGTTGTAATCCACTTTCAGACATGCAAAAACATCTTAACCGATTATAGACTGTCTTCGCATGCACTGAATTTTGAGTATAGGCACCACCTGTTTGAAACAACTTAGTAACAGTTGCACCTGCAAAAAACCACAACAGGCACTTCAGATACACCTGTTACTCTGTTAATAGAAAATCATAAACCACAAAAATTTACACACCTCAAGTAAAGCTTTGATAGCTAGTTTAATTGTTTCATCATCTGAGTCAGCTACCTCCTCTGTGTAGTGTTTCTCTAGAAATTCACGAACGGTTTTTGCACTGCGTCCAATTGCATTTGCCTGATAAATAAAAGACACAAATGATAGAGGTACAGAGGTAAAAATGCATTATAAAGGAAAAGTGTGTGTGAAGTTCATGTCATAAATGCAATATCTGCAGTGGATATTGCAGTTATCATGTTGAGTTCAAGACTTTTTGTGTTATGAGACTTTTGCAAACTCAAAGAGAGTTGACTGTTAAAAAAATTTACAATATTGTAACCAATGTGGATACTTTTCCAGAATAACTGCCAATCAATGCATTTGGTGTCTGAATCTAAGTACTTCCATAGCAGTTTCAGAGTTGAAGTTCTCCAAAAAGTCAGGCAAAAGGTGACAACTGAACCTTTCCAATTTAACAAGCCATTTATAATTGATTCAGACCCTGAACTCTCCATGTACTTAACCCTTTAATTCCCAGGATCTGATTGTTAATTAAATACTCCACTCTAGCTGCTACACATTTCCTTGTAAATTAGTTGCAAGAATTTGGCATTAGATCAAGATAACAACTTCTACCTGATACATTTGAGTACTCTTACTACCTGTTTGCTAAATAGTGAATGGATATTGTAGGGAGAAGTTACTTGTAAATCACTTCTGGGAGTTAAAGGGTTAAGGTATTAGGTTCTGGTCTTGAAAAATTCAGTAATTAACAGGGAGTAACTTTTATCTGTCAGTCAATTATAGCTATAAACTTAGTTGATAATATTAAATTATGTAACTATATAAGGTTGATATGATTACAGTTTAACTACCTTCCATGCATGATATGTTCCTGATGGGTCAGTCTGATAAAGATGAGGTGTACCATCATAATCAAATCCAACAATGAGTGTAGAAATACCAAAAGGGCGGCGACCATTGCTTTGAGTGTAACGCTAATCAACAATGATAAAAATAGAAAATAACATTTAGTTGGGGTTAGAAAGAGTAAATATGCACAAGACAAAAATGGTGAAAAGCTATGCAAAAAAAAAAAAAAAAAAGACATGTCTTTCCCACACCGGGAATCGAACCCGGGCCACGGCGGTGAGAGCGCCGGATCCTAACCACTAGACCATATGGGATTTGACAACAATCATGGAATAAATTTAGGTAAATAGATACTTCCCGCGATTGTGTCCACTACTTGGTCTCTCCTTAGAAAAAACCTACGCATCCTTTTCTTGATGCTACATGAAATCAAACTTATCGCACCAAAAGGAAAAAAAATATGTTTCTTCGTACCTGCTTTAGCGTCGCAATATATCTTGTTATGTACTCTAATGTCACAGGATCTTCTACGGTTAGCTTATGGCTTTGACACTCGACCCGAGCTCGATTCACCAGAATTCTAGCGTCCGCCGTCAAACCTGATAAAAAATGACGAAAAATCTTGAAGGAAGGACAAATTGTTGATTCTTTTCAGAAATACTCCATTACCTGCAAAAGCCATGACAACGTGGTCATCCAGCGAACAGATTTTTCTGACTGTTCTTGGTTCTTGAAGTTTGGCAACCGCTTTTCTCTCTACTCCGAGAACAACAATGTTTTTACCACGTACTCCAACCTATAAAATAGTTCTTTATCAATCTTCCGATTCGCAGAAAATTAACAAAAGGAGAGAAGTTGTCCGACACAATGAAAACACCGACGAAGAAGTTTTTTACATACAGCAGTGGAACCCTTCTTTACGGCTTCTTGAGCGTATTCCACTTGGAAAAGATGTCCATCAGGTGAAAATATAGTTATAGCCCTATCATAAGACCCCCCTGACATGTCTGTTTAGTTTTTACGATTTTTTAGTTGGCTAAATTCAGCGAGAAAGTAAAATCCCTCGAAGCGCAAGGACAGAATGACTTTGCACGAGGCTTGGTAACCAGGCTTAAAGAGATTTCCCTTGAAGCACAGGGACCAGAAAGGCGCCAACTACAAACAAACATGGCGTAAATTGAACAGTCCGAAAAACAAACGCATTTTAGTGCGATTCAGCTTTCTTCAGGCTTTAGGTTCTTAATAACTTCTAAAAGAGGAATTAATAGTTTCCAAAATTTGAACAGTTTTACGCCATATGTAGCATATGTAGACAAGAATCGTTTGAAATGTCAGGCTTGCAAAGGTGAAACAGCAGAAATAATATAATAGAAACACTTCAGAGCTATGGAAGATATCGATGAAGCTACTCCTCGCGGAATTATTCGCGGTGTTTTGACAACAGAGAATGTAAGTCAAAGTGCTCGAGCTTTGAGGTCAAAGGAAACGCTCAGTACATCAAGTGTAAGAGAAACACCAACGAATCCTCCGTCCCATTCCGAAGTTGCAAGTCGGTTGCTCACTCGATCTACTAGGAACAGGAAGAGAAAAGCTGCACCGGGTACTACTCCTTCAGACTCAACAACTCCTAGAACTTTGGTATGCCGCGACTTAACTTGATTCGTTTATAAGAGCGATTAAACATGTCTAAAATTTAGCCCTTTTGTTAAATTACCAGAGCTATAATCATATGTCTATAATTTCATTTATGATGATCCATGTGTAGGATAGCTTTGTTTTTGGTTTTTTTTTTTTTGTTTTTGGTTTTTTTTTTATCAGTATCGTAATTTATCGATTTGACTGCCAACATTTTGAGAAGTGATTAGTTTGTTGAAAATATTTCCGTATAACTCCATACCATTCTAAAACAAAGTATTCTTAAAACTAAACTAATTTCTCGCCCTTTTTCTCATAAAATAACTGTAGACATAATGAAGTACGGAGTCGTTCGGAAATTGTGTCAGTTTGTGGTTTGTTCTTGCAATATCAATTGTAAGCGACAGTTATGTGTACTTGGAATATAATATTTGCAATTTTTTAATGCTTTTTACCCTTACATCAGTATGTGTATTCTCCATTTTGTTCTCTAAACATTTCCTAAGGTGCTGACGAGGAGAATTTTTCAAATTTTCCAGAGTTTCTTTTTTTCGGAATATTTGTTTCATCTCAAAGCAATCTCCATTAAACTGGTGTTCTTAATTACTGACAGTTAATTAATGTTATTTCTCAGGGGCTGAAGCTTTGAAATTTTTTTTTTTTTAGATTGCTGGGTTTCTAGAAACGGCTCCAGTTGCCAAAAGTGTAGTGAAAGGGCAGAGACAAAAGGCCATTGAAGGAGAAAGAAGAAGATCATCTCGCTTATCAGTTCAAGCTGGGGGTAATACCCCAAGAACAATCATTCAAAATTTCTTGCGAGAAGGTACATGTATATGTGTAGTTACTTTATACCAGGTGGTAACTTTTGCTTGATGTGTACTTTGTATTTACAGTTATTTTTGACAGACTATGTGACTGTAACAAGGTTTGGGTTGGACATCTTTGTTATTTTTGAGTTGCCCTCTTTTTCTGAAAGGTTCTGTTGAAAGATTTAACTGTTAGCTCCTAGAGGTGATGAAATGTATCATTTCCTTTCAATTTCAAACATAAAAAAAGTTATGGGAGTTGTCAAATTATCAGTTGATGAGTGTTCATTGAGAAATTCCAAATTCTTTTGACTCATTTCAGTAGAAATGTATAGCAGGTAGAAAGGAGAATTTTGAAACAGATCTCATGAATTTGTTCCCCTTAGCATTAATAGAGACACCAGTTGAACCAGTCATTCCAGAATCTTCAGATGAAGTAGATCAAGAAATACCACACCAGTTGAGTGAACAAGAAAAACAGTCATCTCTTTCAACAAGTGGTGTTACTGATGGTCAGATGTTTACTACGACAAGTTCTCATCCTGCAGATCATTCTACACATGTAGAAGCAACAACTCCAATGGTGTTGGACTCCTATATAGAAATGGATAGTGCTGCTGGCATGTAAGATTTTTAAAGTCATTTTAAATTCACATGACTCACTGTTGATGCTCCTTTTAACCCCAAGGGAACTTATCAATCTTCATGGCTTCTTGACAAAGAAAGACCTTATGGGAGACGGGAACAAACATTTTTTAAAACTTATTGAGAGCTATAATTTGAGCTTCTTTTATCTTGAAGTGTAGGCCAGCTTCAGCTGAAACCTCATGTCAAATGAAATTATTTGGCCAAAAGATTACAAGGGTTAAATTGGAAACTAACAAAGTTTTTAAACATGAGACATTATATTATAAAGAAACATGTTTTTTTGTCTTGTCTCGAGTGTGGGATATAGCAAAAATTCAGAGTGCTCACGAAGGGACTTGTTTGAACAATTAACCCTTTCACTCCCATAAGTGACCGAGAGAGAATCTCTCTTTACAACATCAATACAAAATCAAGCAGAGAAGTAATGAGAATAAAGAAAAATATCAATTAGGGGTTTATTAGTTGATCCAATACCAAATTCACCAAACTGACATTATAAGAATTGTATGGCAGACAGTAGGGAGGATTACTAAAGAGATATTGGGAGAAAAAGGGTAAAGGGTGCCAATATCAATATACATGTAGACAGCAAGATAATTAACTAAGTTGATGAAGTAAATTGGCCATGGTGAAGAGTTCTAAGCTCACATTTCAAGCATTTGCCCTTTGTCAGAGCAAGGCATCAGCTCATTGTCATTTGCTGTGATGAAGGGCTCATGCTTGAAACATCAGCTTAGAAACTCTTTATAGTGGGCAATTTGCATTTGTAACACAGTTGATAAAACCAAAGTTATCTAGCTTCCCCCACTGATGCAGCAACACAATTTCTTTAAAAATGTAGCCCCTTTTATCAATGTAAATAGATGGTATTGGATGGTATTAAATAAGGACCATGTTTAAAACTGTAAAAATCAGAATTTATACTTCTCATCCTCATGAGAAACCAGCAGACCAACAGCATTGATTTTTAAAATTATTTATCAGTAGCAGAATAACTGAGGGAACACAACCAGAGGTTGATTCTCTGCCATTACTAGGAAGTCTGCAGGAAGACCTGGAAAGGACAGACAATAGCATGCAGACATCTCGTCCATGGAGAGAGCTGGTCACACCTCAGCTGCCTCTTAATGTGTCTTTGCCAGGGAGTGAGAGGCTGGAACAGTCAAGAAATATTAATGAAGAGAGGTGACAAAAAATCTTCAGTGTGTATAGTGGTTTAAGAAAAATTGACTGAGACTGCAAAATGTTGCATTTACCTGCATGCATTAACCCATAGGCTGCACTTTCAATTGGTCTTTCAGTGTAATAACCCTTGTGAGATGTTGGAAGAACACAAGAAAAGTTCATAAATCACAAGCCGGAGTGTTGATTGTTCTCTAAACATCCTGAGTGGGTTATTATGCTTGTGAACTGATAGAAAGTGTGCTATTGCTTTAGTTATTAAATAAACTACAGATGTGGGTTAATTAGTTCAATAAAAAATAGGTTTTTGACCAAAAACTTATTTGACTCTGAAAACAGTGTTATGACAGCATTAGACTATGCTCTTCATGTCATGCAGGTATATACTATTACAGCTAAGTGGTATAGTGTTAAGGACAATTGAAAATTTATACAGTTACATTTGAACATATGCATATTACCACATTTAAACCAAGTGAATGGGTATGGTGGATGCAGCAGATAAATTTGTTTCATGTTGTTCATAATCTCATAACTGTCCACTATTCTTTCTTATCATACAAATAACTTAATTCTGATTTCCTTCTGAGGGTCACTTATTTCTGCTTTGATTGAATGATGAAGTTTTTAGAAAGGTGTTAACAATTTCTCTATTTAACTCTCCCAAGTTCTGAATGGTAACTCTCCTCTCTAGGTGCCATACATTTCCTTGTAAATTAGTTACAAGAATTGGGGGTTAGATCACAATGACGACCTCTACCTAATAAGCTTGAGTATTCTTTTCCTCTGTGTGCTAGATAATGCATGGTTATAATAGCATTATGACTTCAGGAGTTAAAGGGTTAATGTTTTTAATTAGTTCCAAAGGGAAAAGACCACTGTTTCAAGGTAAACCTCCTAAAGGAAGGGAAGGAACTAAAGTTGCAAAGTAAGTTCTTTTTTCTTTGGTTTCTCTGTGTATTGTGAAGACCTTTATGTCTCCTCACTCTTGGTGATACACATACCTGGATGACAATACTTTCAACTATGACTACATCTACTGTTTTTTTTTCCAACACTTAGTTTATGTGAGTGAGCTTGAATGACATTTAATACAGAAGTAGGTCAGCTCAGCCCTTTCACTCCCAAGATCTCAATACCAATTCTCCTCACTGTTTGCCCCACAATTCTTATGATTTTAGTTTGGAGAACTTGGTATTGGATCAACTAATAATATCCTAATTAATGGTTTTCTTTATTCTCATCTCTTGTGTGCTTGATTTGGTGTTGATTTTGTATGGAGAAAATCTTATTTGTTGGCAATTTTGTAGAAATGATAAGCCTCGTCCTTGCTTCACTCTACAGTTACTGAAACTTTTATTTATTAAAAAGTTTATTAATTTTATTTCACACAGAGTGCTTTTTTCTGCACTATAATTTTTTTTTTGAAAACTTCATGAAAAGATGTTTTTAATATTCATGTGATTTTTTTTCTTTTAATATTTTAAGGAAGCCCTTAGGCCCAAGAATGCCACCTGCCCTTATAAAGGGTATTTTTCAGCATTTTAGCCAAGCTAAAGTCTCAAAAGAGGCTCTTCAAGCTGTTGAAAATGGGTAATTATGAAAGTTAAGTTTATCAACTTTATAAGAATGTGCAAGTGAAGTGGTAAATTGTCACTTGTAAACAAGAAGACAATTGAGGGGAGCATAGTTTTAAAACTTCAATTGACTTCTGATGATAGACTGCTAGATTCTCCTTACAGGTTGTCTTGTTTTCCCTTGTGAGACAAAGGGAGAAGTAGATATTGGATTTTAGGTCACTCAAACCTAAATTCTGAACACCCATCAAATTAAGACCCTCTTTAATCAAGTGCACTTACTATGCTTGCCAGAGTGGCTGAACTTTAATGGCTACATGTATATTGTCCAGTTATTAGAATTAACCAGACTGTACCTTAAAAAGAAGGCTTGGGGTGAAATTAGTTCTTCTGACATAAATATGTGCAAGGGTTAAAAAGCTAATTTTTTTTATTGTTTTCCAGGTCAAACCTGTTTTTCAAGCAAATATCGAGTGACCTGATGGCTTATTGTAAGCATGCTCACAGATCAACCATTGAGCTGGCTGATGTGGAACTTCTCATGAAAAGGTTTGTATTGGCACTTCATCTATCATACATGTAAATAAAGAAACTTCATGTGATACACATGTATTTTAAGGAGAAGCACATTGGAAAAATTTTGGGAAATTTACCTTTTTTATTAAAGCATAGAAAGGGATTACATTTGGAGATTTAATATGTACTTAGATAAACACTCAAACTAAAAGGGACTTTGGGATGATTTTGAGGGTGCAACCCTCACTCACTGAGTGGGAAGTTTCACCTGATTTGTTTTCTGTGCTTGAGGTTCTGCATTCAGAGCAGAGACAGAAAAGATAAGAGTGCTTAACCTCGTAACTCCCATGAGTGATCACATTAGAACCTCTCCCTACATTATCATCACAACATCAAGCAGACAAGTGATTAGAATAAAGAAACTTATCAATTAGTGGATTTTTGGTTGATCCAATAACAATCAGAAGAATTGCATGGCAAAAAGTAAGGAGAAGTACTAATGAAATCTTGATGTTTTGTTTGTTTGTTTGTTTTTTTCCAGACAGGGATTTATAACTGACAAGCAGTCACTGTTCTCATTGGTTGAAAAGTATTTACCATTGGAATACAGACAGGAAATTATACCAACAGTCCAAGCAGGGAACAAGATAGTTCCGTATGAGATACAAAGGGTACTTTGGTCTAACAGGGCTTGAATCATGAATGCAAAGTGGAAATTTAGGGCTGCTAATGGACAACGAAAATGAAGGGCTGTTTGTTGATGTAAACTTTCTCACAAGTGGGGAGTCATAAATGGCCAGGCATAGAAAAAGACCAAACATTCAGTTATAAACTTGTAGCTTGATATGTTCTTGCCTGAAATGTATGGATGTACTTTAGAAGTTGACAGGAGAACACCCATGAATTTTGAATTTTTTATGCTTCTTGTAAAATGGCATGTCTTTCAGTTTTCCAGTCCACAGAGAGATCTAGGTAATATATTCTTTAATTTAAATGGACATTGTGGCTTATTCAGGATGAAAGTTGTGTGCCAGTGAAAGATATCCAGTTAGGATGTCCATCTTGTGCAATCTAGGTCAGAGATTGTTTCATGTGAGACTACACACAAGGAAGATATTCTGAAATGTATTCTGGATTTAAAAAATGACAACATGAGCCAGTGTTTCCATGTTATTATGACACAGCATTTGACTGATGAGAGGATCACTGGAAAACAAATATTTGAAACAAAAAAAAAATGCTAACTCTACAGAAAATATAAACATCTATTCATCCAGCTCTAAATAACTGTCTTTTTTTCTTACTTGTATTTTAACAAGCTAATTCAGGGTGGATCTGCTCAAACTGCATTTGTCATTAGTGATTGAAAATATTTTATTAAAGGTTGCCTACTAAAAGTAAACTGTCTTGTGTTAGTGAAGAAGCTCCACCTACCCACTCAAGGAAGAGGGGGCATTAAACTCATTCGTAAAGGGCAAAGACAACATGAAAGGCTCAAAGAATATGAATGAGGATCCTTATTTCAGTTCCTAACAGAATGACTGTGCCTCATCTAGGTTATTTTCCTTTCCATCTCCCCTTTGTTTGCCAACGAACCTTTGCTAATGGACTTATGGTGAGCTTTGCTGAAAATATATTATGAAAAGATATGACTGGGGTGAGACATGTCTTTACAGTTCTTTGCCCTCCTACGATCCATGGATCGGCAGTCTTGAAATTTAGCTTAATGGTCACCCACAGTCAGGGAAACAACTACTTATGCCGTGTTTCCTCAGTAGAAATATGTGTCTGAGTTATCTAAAGCCCTATTTGAAGTGTTTATTGTAATTCTATATCTTCCTTCACGTGCTCTTTTAAGTGGTTGTGCGGTGACCTTTGCTATAATAAAAAGTTTGAAATTGAGTTGTTTTAGGTAAAGGAATTCAAGTGTTAAGAAAAGATAGCACATGACTGAATTAATTTAATTTGGAACAAAACTTCTTTTTGAAAGATCCAATAATTATCTTTGAAAAAAAAATTTGAAAAAACCCTGTTAAAAGTCATGAAGGGTCATCTAGTATCATGAAGATGACGAGGGTGAAGCCACTTTATTCAAAGGATGTGACTAGACTTTTGTAACCAGGATTACCTCAGAAATCTTGTAGTTTTTATCCCCATCATTAAAACTGCTTTAGTTCAAATATGATTTGTAGTGTCTTCAATGAGCCGGGATGAATCAGTTGAACCACCCGTACCTCGCAGGGACCTGGGATCGAAGATTGCGGTGCGACAATTTCGTGATCAGCATATATTCATGAATCTGTCGAGCGTCAAGATGGTGGAGTACGTATATCACATTGAGAGTTTTGGCTGATCATTTTTAGTTTATTTTTCTTTTAAATAAATCCGTTTTCGTTACAGGAGATTAAAGGAGAGTCAGCTATCTTCTTCTGTACACCAGAAGCTGGTAGAATCCGGGGAAAGAGAGAGGTAAACTGAAGTTAACTTTGTCCAATCTAAGCCTTGTCTTATCGGACGCGCTTGAATACGATTCGTGCAGATTGGTTTATTCTTAGTTACTTTGTGGGTAGAATTGTGGCTGGCGTATTTAAAAGGCGTCCAAAGCCAGGATAGATTGATTAAAGGAGAGGTATCGCGGCCAGATGCACTGAATGTTATTTCAAATGTGTTTTGTAAACCTAACACTGTGTGAGGACACTTGTGACAGAAACCTTTCTTCCTTCTTTTGACATACGCTGTTGCTAATCTAAGAAGAATGCGTAATACTTGTCTAATGAAACTAGTACATAGCCTCTTTCGCTATTGAACTCTCTGTAACCCAGTCTATAAAGCGTCTCTACGCAAAATCTGTAAGTGTAAGAGTGAAAGCTTTTTAGTGGATTCAGATTTTTCCAACCAGTAATGAATAACTAGCATCGTTCTTTAAGGAAGATTTTCCTTTAAAGGACAAACTTCTAAATAGCAAATTACAACTAGATACAGGTTGTTGATCAAAAATAATTTGACTACCGTTTGGTCCCGCTTTTTCGAGGTTAACTGTAAATCTTGTATTGTGCTGTTTTTGACAATCGTTTGACATAATTTGTGTGCAGATTGAAAGAACTTCTGAGAACCAAACTCATAGAATGTGGATGGCAGGACAGGTTAAGGAGTCACTGTAAAGGTCAGGAAAGAAGTTTATCTTTTTCCTTTGAATTGTTGTTTTACCTTTGTACTTCAATGAAATGACACAAGATAACTATACTTAAAGGAATTGTACAGAATAATGCTCTGACGAAGGGCTAACGCTGGAAATGTGAGCTTGGAAACTCTTTACGGTGGCCAATTTATGTTATCAACTCAGATGATAAAACTACATTACACTGTTATACTCTCCCACTGACACAGCACCACAGTTTCTTTAGAAACTTACCCCCTTTAATGAAATTACAGTTTCTTTCTTTTGGTGAGAGTGAACTAATAGATCAAAATCTGCTAAACGGTAAGCCAGAAATGTTGGAACTTAGTTTTTCAAGGTGCAGGTAAAAAGTTTATTATCCAACTGCACTGAGTAAGGTACAAAACACGTGCCAATTGAGTACAAATATCACACAATATTTGGACAGTTAATTATTTTGTACTGTAAAAAACCTGTTTGACTGGTCGGCTAAGCATGCAATGCTTCCCTATCTGCTTCACTTTTCTTGCCTTACAAGAACTGTGCTTAAAATAAAGTACTGGTAGTTGGATTATAAATAACTTATTACATGTTTACTTGTTGTTTGTATTTTGATTACCATGCAGGCTAGTCAAAATATTCAGTGATACTGCACATCAAAATGTATAATGAGATATATATCTTAAATCAATTTTTTGCAGCCACAATTTGAGCAACTATACATATGTATGTTTTTTATGATTTTTGCAGATGTCATCAAACAAAAAGGACTTGAAAATGTGACAGTTGATGATCTAGTGGCTGAAATAACACCGAAAGGAAGAGGTGAGGCATTTTTGTGAAAATTGTTGCTTTTGAAACTATTTAGGGTATTTTTTTTCGCAAATTAACTGGTTTGGTAGATAGATATCAAATGAATCTCTACTTTTTCAACAAAATTACTGCAAACCTAAGGTGCAAAGAGTAGTTGAGAGTACTCCTCTGTGACTCTTCATGTACAAAATGGAAAGTTGTGCATAATTTGTTGATACTAGAAAAACATAAGTTTAGTCCAGGTTGGCTTGATTCCTTGTGGTTTCACATGCCTGCATTATGCATTACATGCAGGTGCACACTTTTCATGTGCAATACCTAGGATTTACATGCACTGGATGTGCATGTTATTTTGCAGTACACCTGAGCAACCCTGTAGCTTGCCAATCAGCAGACATATTAATTAATACTGCAGTATTTTTGATGGATAGCATCTTTTTTCAAACAAGAGGATCAACAAAGCTAGTGACTTATTTTAAGGAGAGCACTAACTGTCCTTTGAATAATAACACCAGTAAATTGTATTCATGTGAGACTGACTCATACAGGTGTAACCAGTGGATGTTATCCAGATTTTTGGAGTGAACATTAATACTGCCTCTTCTCTTTCTTGAGATGTGTATCTTTTGCATGTTACCTCCACTGTTTGGTCAAGTTTCCCTGTTAGTCTACTGGTACCCATTTACTATTTTCCTGGAGGGAGAGATCAGCATGGCATTAAAGCCCTCCCAAAATTCAAGTTTTATTTTCAAAATTCAAGTTTTGCTGTTAAACGTTATGTTTATGATTTAGGAATGAAGTTTTAGGAACAGAACTCCTTCTCTACTTTCAAATTCATACCTTATCACAATCAACTTAAATTTGAATTTTTGGCAGGGATTTAATGCCATAGATCAGAGGCACTATGACGGTTAAGTGTCTTGTCCAAGAATAAAGCACAATGACTGCAGTTCATGCTCCTTCCGAAAAATTTTATCCAGAGATAAGCACATTCACTATTGAGCCTCCTTTTTCCCCACCTTAACCCGACACGCCCATTTCTAAATATCAATTCTTCACTTTAAGTGCCATAAATTTCTCATAATTTAAGCTCTGAGAATATGACTTCCCTCTTGATATTTTTCTTTCTTCTCATCACCTTTTCTGCTTGGAAATGTATTGATATCGTAAGGAGAAATTAACTGTTGGTCCCTTGTGGGAGTGAAGGGGTCACATGACAGCAAACATAGGATGTAATTTAGTGTTAACATCTGAGTTGAAAACGTAAATTAACCACCGTAAAGGGTAAAAAAGCTGACGTTTCGAGCATTAGCCCTTCATCAGAGCGATGGCTAAGGGCTAACGCTCTGACGAAGGGCTAACGCTCGTAACGTCAGCTTTTTTACCCTTAACGGTGGCTAATTTACGTTTTCAACTCGGTTGTTAACACTAAATTATCTACTATACTCTCTCACCGACGCAGCACCACAGTTTCTTTAGAAACTTACCCCCTTTATTCATTAAACACAGGATGTGTTCATCCTCACTACAACCACAGCCCTAGAAATTAAATGATTTTTTTTTTATTTTTCACTCACAGCTATGATCCCTGACGAAGTAAAGAGGGACCTGTTGATAAGAATACGAACTTTCCTTGCTGCCAACTCGTAGCTTTTAAAAGTGCTATGTACGAAGAACTTTTTAGTATTGCACTCTTTTTCATTTCTTTTTCGTTTAGTAATGATTAATAAAGCATGTAAATTTGATTATAGTGTTCTTGATTTCGTTTTTGTTTTTGCATATTTCATAGATATGTACTCGGAGAATTTGTCACTCTTTTCATTTTATAATGAAATGAAACTTCTTGCTCTGAATAACAGCAGTACTTTCTCTACTTTACAAGTGCAAGTTTGCCTTTCGTCGTTTCTTTCCAGAAAGAGAAGTAGATCATATAAAAGAAAAAACTCAGTCTAATTTTTGCCGATTTTTAATTCAACGTTTGTCTATATGCCAGAACGTTTTGTGCTCATACAGTGGGCAACTGCTTTTGCAACTAACACAAAGTGTACTTAGTTTCCATGGTTTCGTGTTTTCTTCCAAGTTAAACAGCAAAGGAATTTCGGATGTGAATATTTCGATTTACAAATTCAGCTTAGTTGTTCGCTTCTGTTCCTTCGAATGAAGTAGGTTTCACCTCAACCGCCACGTCTCGTCCTTGGACTGTCGCCAAACCAAGTTTCAGTTGTTGGTTCTCGTCGGCTTTTATGAGAGATGCGGGCTAAATTTGGTTATTTTCCTCTGAATTGTCGTTAAAAACGGGTTCAGCTTGAGAACTGGGTGTTTTCTTCCGTCAGGGGACAAGTGATGAGAGTTAAGAAGGATATCTATCAGGGGATTATTAGTTGATCCAATACCGAAATCTCCAAACTAACATCAAAAGCATACTAATTGTATGACAAACACTAAGGAGAATTACTCATGAAATATCGGAAGTGAAAGTTTACCGCAAGAGAAGACGTTTTGTCTCTCTAGCAACACTTAATTAGCGTTTTTTGTTTTTTCTTCGTTGGGGCTCAAATCAGACAATGTGTCAGAGTTGTCGGCTTAATTTTACTCACCCTTTGTCTCGTAACCTGCCTGGAAACTCTGCCTTTCCGTTGTACTTGAACACAACGTGCATGAAGCTGCTCTTTAGGATGATGGCTTCCGGTTTTAGTGACCCACAGTAAACATAGAATAATACTTAATCAGCCGGTCAAGAGTGTCTTGCTTCAAATAGTTAGAGCTGTCAATTATCACTGTGGTCACCTTGAAAACCTATCCAAGACGTCTGAAGTCAAATACATATCATTTTCAATTGCTACGATGGGAACTCGTACTCTTTCTTATTTTCCAGGCTTAAAAAGAAATGAATTGCAGTTGACTCTACGATAAAAAAAAATGTACTCGACATCGTTTGAGTTTGGAACACAGCCGTTTCAGCCGTTATAAAATATTTTTACAGTGATGATTATATTTTCTTTGTTTTTTCTTTATCGTAAAATGGACTTTTTAAGATAATCGCATCACTTAGTGATACTTCGAAGTGGTTCTGTGACTGTTCCCGAAAGTATTTTCATCAATTCATGCGTCTCGAAGTTAAGGGTATAACTCCTAATTGGGGTCTTTATGATTTGACAACCAATAATTAAAAAATCAATCGATAAAATCAAATAATTGGATTTGTTTTATAACACATATCTTGTCTATTTTCGATGAGATAATTTTTTAAAGAAATGGCTTTTTATCAGGATTATATTTAAGACAAGGACATGTGTTGTTTAGAACAATCTCAGATGATCGGAACTGGAACCAATGTGTTATGCTCGATGTTATCACGCTCGTTAGAGCAGGAAGCAGGTCATAACAGGAACATTTTAACGAACATCGTTTCTACCAAGCTCCCAATTTCAATTGGAAAGAGGTTAAGTTTAGACAAACACCCAATCTTTCTCATTTGGATAATTGGTGAAAACGTCGAGAAAAACCATGGGTGGTATCACCTGGTATTGCACAGTTTCCAACCAATCACGAAGTCCATTGGAGATGTAGTTTTCATAATAAGTGTCAAAACGTTGCACTTTTAAAGAAATGGAAGGTTTTGTTTATGAACCTCGTTGACGGGTGATGTACAAAACCAAATAAATTTAAATGCTATGTTTAATTCACTTACAAGAAAAAACAAGAGTCAAATAGATTGACCATTGCTTGGTTAATGAGCGTCACGGAGTCTTAATCAATGCAGTTAATCTTTGGAAATATCTTGAGAAGAGAAGCAAATCTGAAGCAACTCAAGGCGAAAACCCCTCGAGAGGGGCGATCGCACTCAATGACATAAAAGACCAGATTATTTACTACTTTGGTAACGATACTGGTGAATAACTTAACCCTTTTACTCTCAAGATCTAAGTATACTGATGTATTACACAGCTAGCCACACATTTCATATAACTCTTGTTCTGAGAAATAATTTGTTTCAATTAGACAATAGATCCTATTCTTTTTATTCTCATTCTTCTAATCACCCTTCTGTTTGACAGCGTAGTGATGATATGATGAGAAATTACTTATTGGTGAACACGATTTTCGAGGACGAACTGCAAGTGTCTGAATCAGTATTTTTTGTCCCTGGAGTGCAAATCATTGTAGGGAGTACAGCGAGTGCAAACAACCAGCACGATCAGAGATCAAGGGAGAACCCTTAACTCGTGACTTATTTACGACCTCACCTGCTTGGCTTGCTTAAAACACTAATGAAGCGTAAAATTAAACGGGTCGCTAATTATTCTAAGTCCTTCTCACTGAAACCTTTTCACTTATAGAAGTGTCCAAGGGCAAGATAAGAAAAGAGAAATTGAGAAAATTTCAACGATAAATTCCAAAATTCTGCCGGAAGAACGGAGCTGTCTTCGAAAAAGGCGATAGCCACTAGTTCTTATGTCACTAAATGCTCGCTCTCTCTGAGACTCAAATGTCTGCGCCACATCTACTGACACGTTTTGATAGACACTCAGTGGGCTTCTCAACTGAAAGTGTTGAATGGCCCGGAACAGTTTTTCTGGGGAGGCGCTCTTTCAGTTGTTTTCTTTGTCTCCTTTTGTAGTAGAAAACATGCCAATGAGCGCATCAAGGCAGAATTGCTCAACTAAGCGGGAAAGTTAAAAACTTTCGTTGGCAATCTAGATTCATAGAACCCGCTCATATCCAAAATTTTGCACCTCATACACATCTCTATACTTGCAAATATGCATCAAAAAATGACTTTTTAAACATTCATTTCTTCCGTTCAGCGTTGAAACACTTTTATCTGTAGTCGCTTTCCTTTTTTCGTTGCAGTATTTTAATGGACCTTTTAACTCCTAAGAGCATTAATGATTTAAGGTAAGCGATCTCTGAAGTCCGATTAATAATGAATGCACCCACCGCTATATACCTGGAGTGCTTTAGGTTTTGGTCAAATAGAGATAAGTGAAAGAGAAGGAAGATAGCGTCTCTAAGTACGTTAGGGCGGGCTGTCCATTACAGTAGTGTAGTAGTTTAGGATAGCCTGTCCACTTGAAAACTGCGCCGGCTTCGATCTCACTTTTGTGATATTTCTCTTTTGGTTGGTGTAACATAACGGCGGAATCATAAATTCAAAATTCAAAGCTTTTGCCGCTTCCGTGAGGTGTCAGAGTCCATGTCAAAGAAATCCTTCTTCAGAATACGAGGAGAGCAACAGTGGCACACGGTAGTGTGTTAAAAACACGGCTTTTTCTACCGTAGTCTACGACATGTCTGGTGAAGCGGAGGGATTATGGACGGGCGAAATCGAAACAAGTTTTCAAGAAGCGCTCGCAATCTACCCGCCGTGTGGAAGACAAAAGATAATGTTGTCAACCAAAGACAAGATGTACGGGAGAAACGAGCTCATTGCGAGATACATCCTCATGAAAACTGGCAAAGTTCGAACTCGCAAACAAGTCGCCAGTCACATTCAAGTTCTGGCCAGGAAAAAAATCCGCCAGTTTCAGTCAAGGATCAAAGAGAAGACATACGTAAACGATGGGTTACAAGAAATGATGACGATGTCCTCCGCGGAGATTCTGTCGCCTGTCGTGCACCACGGAAGCGAAGGCTACGAAGCCCCGTCATGTTCTGATATTCCGCCTGGTCCTCCGCCAGCGTTGTTACCGTGCTATTCGACTCCGGCTCCGAGTCAACATGGACAATTAATGATTGAAATCCCCCGAGCCCGAACTCCGCCGAAATTGCAGTTCCCGCCGGTAGCGAGAGAGCACATAGCAGGAATACCCGAATTTACGCCTCCTCGCACGCCTCCTCATAAACTTGAAACCAACTTCCAAGATAATACTTTTCAAAGTAGTTTGACTTGGGAAGTACCTGATATTACTCAGGAATTAAATTACAGGGAGACACAAGAAGAGCTCTCTCCAAAGTCTGGCATCAGCGGGAGTCATAGTAGTAACAGCACGTGGCGAGCGATTCCGGAAGTTATTTACAGCACAAGATGCAAAGAAGAGCCCGTTATTTCAACTTGTGTCTTAGGCGTGTCAGCATCGTCCACTTTGCCGGAGACACCGACATTCGATGATTATTTGGTGTACGACGCTGACCAGACTTGTCCCTCTATTGACTTCTCGGACATGTAAACAGTGGTAATTATGAAAAGAGCATTCTTATTTCCATACTTGCATGTTTTATTTGTAATTTTTTTAAGAAGTGTTCACATTGTGTTTCATTGTTTGCATAACGCGTTCTTCAACGGAGCTTCCTTCACCCGTTTCATGACTTTAAAATCACTTTCCGTTTCGCCAACCTCTTCCTTTGTCTAACAACCTGTCGCGAAGAAGCTTCTCGTGTCGGGTACTTTCAAGTGAAATTTTATTTTTCTAACCATCAGATCAAATTAATGTGAATTTTGTCTTCATCAGTAGGAAAAATATGTTGCGAGGAAAAACATTTTAGGTTCGAACGGAATTAGTCTTAATCCAGTGTAATTTCCACTTGTCAGATCAATTGTTTAGTTTCATCTAAATTTGTTCCATTTGAACTTTCCATTCATTAATTAAATTAATTTCACCTATCAAAATCGTCACGAGCTTTTATCGAAGAAGAAAAAGCAGCATTTAAGACATCTTTTCCTCTCTTTCAGTGAGAAATAAGCTTGGCTTCTGGTTCTTTTCCGTTTATTTCCGTTTCTGTTGTCTTTTTTTCGCCGTTTCAATGCCACCTGTTATTCGCTTTAACGGTTGACACAGCAGATACCCGTGTTCAAGGCAGGGCCTTTTTTCATGTATCTTGCTTACCTATTCTTCCAAAACAAAACTACTGTTTACTCTTTTCATAAGATCCTTTGTTGGTCACGGTTCACTGTGTATACTTGTTGCTGCTCACACTTCAATCTGAACGGCTACAATCCACCAGTTCTATTCAAGTACCCTAATTCTCTCTTGACAGGAGCACGCGCCACCTAGTGCCTTTTAGGCAATTTTTTATTCGTATACTTTGAGTTTTGGATCTACCGAGTTCAACGATGAAGTTTTCCTCTTCTCATCTATTAAGGTTGCGCTAGAATAAAGGCCTATATCCACATGAAAAATTTCTGTTCAATATTCATTCTACTTACCACACTTTAGCGCTGAGGAATACTTTTTGGGTTAGTATATCCTGTCCAGTGTCTAGAGCTACAAAGGCGTACTGATGCCTTGTAAACGCTAAGACGGCTCTTAGCAGACGGTTCGTCGGCTAATTAGTCAATTTTGGTCGTTGTTGTCACGTTGCTCTCACTTCCGCTCCTGTCAGCTTGTGCCATCCAGATTATCACTTGAAGTGGTTTCTTCCGTTTCTATTTTTTAGTTGAAAGAAATAGCTTATTATGATCATATTAAATCAGGGATAATGTAATTTTAACTTAGACCAATCTCAGTCAATTGCTTTATTTCGTTTTCATGTAAAATTTCAGTCATTCTACGAATTTGCGTACTATATTTACTCAACAATCAAGTCTCCTCGAAAAGTGGTCTGATAGGGTTCAGCCTGTGATCGATTTTTCCTAATCTGATTCTTGAAGGAAAATGAAGGTAGAAATACCATGGGCTTACTTTTCACAAAGGAGTTATTGTGTTATTACGTTTATGTCAGCAAATATCAAAAGTGTGAATTTCAAATATCGTGATCTTTATCTTTATCGCGGCTCGTGATAATATCAAAGGAATCTATAGTCTGACCAACGCAGCGGAAGAGGACGTGAAATACTGTCAATAATGGAGACGAATTTGAATAACGCCTTCTATAGAGTAGTACGTTGACTCAAGCTACTTAATTCTTATCAAAAGCAAATCAAAAAGCTAAATTTCGTAGTTATCATATGTTAAAGAAAACTTATACCCCATTCACACCAGCAAAACATATTTAGCTAAAATGGATTCAATTGAATAAAAATCAGATACAGAGGACTGAAGTACTAAATTTTTCAAAGGATTCAAGTCGTCAATAACTTGTATTTTCAACAGGCTAACTTCAAAGTCGACAAACAACAGGTTTGAGCGGCTTTTATGAAGGGGAGAAAAATATAAATATTGTTTTACTGAACAGCCTAAAAACATGTTTAAGCTTTGACGTGAATGGGGTATTAGACATTGATATTCATCAAACTTTGTTTCAATCGCTAGTTTTTATGAAGCCTACTTGCACACGCAAAACTCCTAAGCTGTAATTTAAACTGGATTTCCAGTCTTTTTCGTGTATTATAAATAATGAGCTCGTATTTTGTTATATTATTTAATGCAAGCGTTACTATATACGTAAATTAATCGTACTAACCAATCGAATTTAAGCCTTGCTGGAATGACGACAGAATTCAAATTAAGACCGAGAAGGCCTGGCACATAGGACTGAAGGAATTCCGCGGCCCCCTGTATGATATGCCATTCTTTTAAACCCTTCCTTCCCACCCTTCCCCCCACCCCCCCCCCCACCCCTCCCTCTGTATGAAGACCCTCGAAGTAAGGGAGCTTCTCGGGAAGGTTTTTGGCGGGTTAACAAAAGGTGATATTAAAGAGTTAGACTATTAGTTGGTTTAGTTATATTATTATTATTCATATACTCGTTTTATATGCTTTACATTATATATCGTTCCTTCTAATCCCCTTTAAAGAGTTCACGAAAAAGGGAAGTTTTAACTTAAACATTAAAACAGCAACAAACCTCAATAATCATATTACCGTAATTTAATCATATTGTGTAGCAAATTTAAAATGCTTCGATTGCATGATATAGTTTGAACTTTAAACCAAGACAGAACCATGGACTGCTGTTTAGACATGGTTTGGTTTGGTGTTATATATAAAAGACTGCCATTTCAATGTATTTTTATATCTATTTTGTTAAGGATATTAGTGTAAAAGAAATATATCAAAGGACCCTGGTACCTTTTAGAACCTTTTACTGCTCACGAAAAAACAGTTAAAATGAAAAGCCGCCATGATTAACCGCGGGAGGCATTCGCTTCATTTTTGGTTCTCAAAGGTGTCAGATGTAACCGGCGATTACAAAAACGCAATCAGGATTTTCTGCGTTTTTTAGCGATAACAAAGTATTACTTACTTATAGCTGCCTAAAAAGTGTAAAAAAACTGTACATTATATACTTTGCTACACAAAGAGCTATTTTTGCACAGAAACTTTTCAGTAACCGAGAAGGGAACCTTCTTCAAAAAGTAATTTAAGCTAGTATCGCTTTTAGAAAGTTAAATCTTTTTGTTGAGATAATCTTAGACGGGTTACCAATTAAAACATTAAACACATTGTTTAGCCTAAATTAAAGTACTTTTTAAAGGCAAAAAAATTTTTTTTTCTGCCACTTGCATTTCTTGCTTTCCCGTCTTATTTACATATTGTTTATCTTTGTTTGCTAGTTGTTACCGACTATACCTCGACGGAAAATAAGAAAACGCAACTTTATTTCTGGGTTTCGGCCCGCTGGTCACGCTTATACAGGAGAACAGAGCTTTCCATCTAGAAGAGATTTAATAAATTAAAATAAAGTTGACGTCACATTCATCTGTGGTTTCTGACGGGGTATTTCATTACGGCTTAGTGTCAGAGGATTGTAACATTTTACACGAAAGCTGATTGATCAAAATTTGTTTTCGATGACTGATTGCTCGAAATGGTGTGGTCTTTTTCCGAGAAATTGGCGCCATTTTATTGAAGGCGAGTGTCGATTATGAAATTGGCCCCTTCTCACAGCTATTTTGTAGTAACTTCAGTACACCCGGGTCTAGCTGAAACTGTTATTTTGGATGTACGCAAAATGTTGACTTATATAGCTATTGAGTTCACCCACGAAAACAGCATAAATGGGAAAAAAGCTTGAAGTACTTATTGTAAATCAGCTTGACAAGCGAAATAGATTATCAAATCTGGTAGGTGCGCCAAAAATCACTTTTAAGTTGTTTGCTTGTCTTTTGGTTACTTTTTTTTCTCTTTTAACCCTTTGACTCCCAAGATCTCATTAGTGATTCTCCTTACTGATTGTTGTACAATTCTTATAATTTTAGTTCTGAGAATTTGTCACTGGATCAACTGATAATTCTTTAATTGTTATTTCTCTTTATTCTCATCACTTGCCTGTTTGAAATTGTATGGATATTGTGAGTAGAAATTCTGTCTTGGTCACTCATAGGAATTAAAAGGTTAAATGACAATTTTCTCTCCTTCTAAAGCCGCTTTAACTCTGTGTAATGTAACCTCCAAGGTAAAAATAACGTCATCGAAAGGGTTGAATTACGCAATTCATTTCCAAATAACAGCAACAATCTGTGGTAAAGGTACTTAAGATACCGAATAATGGAACGTTCCATGACAAAATGCGGTTACTTTGGCCACTCCGCTTCGATCTGGAAGCCTGCTCTTTCCGCGCTAAACATCATGCGAACACCAATTCAACCAGAAAGGAGAGAATTAAGCTTCCGTAGACTTCTGCTTCTACTTGCAGCTTTGACTACAGTCTTCCCTTCTTTCCGAATTTGCCTAGATTTGCAACATTTTTTACTTCTTCATACTTTCTGTCACCTGGCTAAAGTTTTCTAATAAAAACTCCTCAAATTTTGTCTGTATTAGCTGATAATTGTTAAAATTAAAGCAGTGTTTTTGGTCGCATTTATTTGGGACATTCAATTTTCCTCTACAATTTCGTTTCGAGGATCTCGCTCGGAGGAAAACCCAGATAAATTGTGGGAACTAGGTAAAGTGTGTTGACTTGAAATCCATTGGTCGCCATTTTGAAGACCCATCGAAAAAGAAGTGGAACAAAGTTGCAGTGTTTCCTTGTACGTGTCGTCTGCTTTTTCAGAATAATTCCATTCTGAACTTGAAGTATGATCGCTTATCACTTATGTGGAAACGATCTTTTATGTGGAGCTAGGAACACAGACTATGATAAAAACAACGTCTCTCCACGCGTGGATCTTCGGGAAATTACTTGCCACTTGTAGGAGAACCCTGACAGACACGTAAATATAACCCTCCCTATTTACTAGTTCAAGATTTATGCACCCCAGAGAGTCTATTAGCTCATTTTAGTGTCAAATGGAATCTTTCGGTCCCTCTTGGGGTTTTTAGTGTGATATGAAATTTGTAATTTGCATACGAGAGAAGACAAGACACTGTCAGGGCGTTTTGGCAGGCTAGTTCGATAAGAAAGTAAACTTTTTATGTTCCATCAGTCATCCTTAAACAGTCGTCTCTGAGGGGCTTTCTTTTAGGGTGTTAGGGAAAGTTGGTGTTAGGCACTGAATGGTATCCTTGACATGTCTATTGACAAGTTTGGACGAGCTTTTTAACTCCTCCTCCTCTTCCTCTTTCTCTGAGGACATAAAGGCTTACGTTTAATAAGGTGAATTTCACGTAAAGACGTTGTGGGTTAATTTGACTGAAAAGGAAATAATGCGTGGGACCTATCATTTTCTCTCGCTTGATTGTGTGGCAAACTTCATAATTTTATCTCTAACTGGATATGGACACGGACTTGACCAAAACTCCTAAATTACATTTTTATTTACACTCTAATTATACACATTAAGTATAAAGTACAGTTATCTCTTGATGTAGAAGGAATATTTTGAAAACGTAGTAAGGTGCGTTTTCCCCTTGATGGGTATTCCAAAAATGTTTGTCGACGGTTGCACAATTTTTAATTGACTCAGTAAGCATGATACTGGTTACATTTTGCCGAGATAACATGTACGTTACCAGAAACTCAACAAGATTAAAACAATTCAGAGAAGCTCTGCCTTAAACAAGAATTCTCACGGGATGTCCATCTAGTTAAAAACCACATTAGGTATCTGCCCTAGTTTTTTATGCACCTTCGAACACGGAAATACAATATAAGTATATTTTTGTAAATAAGGGGATGCTATTATTTACATAATCCACAAGCATCCCAAGTTCAGTATGCGAGCTTCCACTGAATAAGCTGTTCGATGACGATAACATTGCGCGGCATGCATTTTATACAGAGTGAATGGGAAAGTGAACGGGCGATCTATCCTAAATATTCTCAAACAGCGAAAATACCTCCGTTTACCTTGAAATTTCCTCGTATTTTTTGTCTCATGAGTATTTTGGGAGCAGGCAGAAATCAGTGAAAACGATTTTGAGCTTAAGCGTTCTTCAGAGGGCGGCAAAGGGTTTAAACGTGACGCTTGATAAGACTTAAAATTATAATTTGACGCGTGAATTTTACAGGATGGCAAAGTGATTTGAGATTTGAAGTTTTCCCTTTGAAATTCGTAAGGCGTGAAATACCGTTTAAAGCACACTTGGCCGATTAAATTTTTCTCAAATTCGTATCTGAAACAGGATCAGCCCCTCCCCCCTTTATAACCTTCTCTGTACTGTTTAAGAAACGATATCGAATGAGAGGAAGATTTTACTCGTGAAGCTGTTGGGAGCTTTGGATAATAGTTGGTAAGAATATGATATGCAAGGTGATCAAGCGATAGACGAGGACTCATTTTGTATTGGCCGAGATACAGCCAGTGTTCTAGATCGGTCAATGCTAGTTTCTGCCGTGTGTGACGCTTCCTGATCGTTATACGACCCTACCGCTCCACTCCTACAGCAAAAACAAAAGCTTAAGAAGTGACGTATTGCCATCCTGAACCCAGCCAACCTAAGGGCGTACACAAAGGGATTGATCAAAGAATTGAACGTGATCAGCACAAAATGCATATCTCTGAGCCAGTGAATGACGTGACAGCTGCATGTGCTGCACAGATTCATCACGAAAATCATGATGCATGCTGGACCATAGCAGGCCAGGAACGCCAGCAACATCACCAAGTGGGTCTTGGTTAGCTTTCTCTCCCATAGCATGTTTCTTTCTTGGGCCTTTTTCCTTTCTGTATCGCCTTGGTGCAAGTTATTCAAATCTTTGACCTTTTGCTTCACAACCACAAATATACGAACGTAGGTAAACACCAAAATGAAAATCGCGCAGAGAAGCGTCAGGATGGCAAAGATGAAGGCATACATGACAAACCCTGTGACAAACAGCAAACCGCTGCTAGCAAACGACAAGAGCCAGATAAAAACAGACGCTTGGGCGACTCTCGAGTTGGTCATGTTGGCACGATACCACATGGGCGAAGTAATGGCCAGATACCTGTCAATGGTCAGGATGCACAAACTCAGAAGGGAAGCGGTACAGCACATAAAGTAAACAAACTGTGACAGCCATGAGAAGCTGATTGACAAGCGAGCGGCCTCCCTCACATGGGTGTACATTGAGAACGGCTCGACCATGGCGCCAACTATCAAGTCAGTTATGGCTAGGTTCAATACTAAGAGAAGGTAAGGTGTACGGCGGAGGCTCTTGTTAGGGTCAAGAAGAACTGATAGGATAATTAGCATATTACTAGGCACTGTGATGAGGGAATACACGGCAGCTACAGACAGAGTGGTCAGAGAGACTTCTTTTGGTGCCCAGACTCCTTTGCAGTGGCTTGCTCCCAGACCCATCTTATATTCCTCCAGGTAAACGTTCAGCTAGTTATGAATCTGATGGCCAAAATAAAAATTTGATTAAATTATTTATTTGAAATCCTTATTACGTTTTCGTTTGAGAGAAAAGCTACTGAGTACTAGACCTAAAGAGCCTTTTGCCTTCTCACCTCGATCTTGCAAAGGATTTGGGAATTTTTCCTCGCAAATTCTATCGATAGCGATTCCGTAAAACTTTTGACAATAAAAATGAACGGTAAAACACGATAAAAGGACAATAAGAACATACAAAGAGAGGAAATAATTAGAAGCTAATTGAAAACCACATTAAAAATAAAAATTAAAATTATAAACCTAGTTAATAACCTTTACTCGAATTGAGTTCAACTTCACATTGAGAGCAGGTCTCAGTTCTTGAATAAAAAAAATTTCACAAACTAGGCAATCAAATTTGTTCATACACTTCTTTAAAACACTAAAAATTCTTCGTAAGATCCCCTGGGGCCAAAGAACTGCTTGCCGCGAAAATGCTTGCCAATTGATGAAGTCGAATTTCTGTGTTCTTGAACGCGTTGGTGCAGATGGCAGCGTGTAAAACCAACATAACCTACATCGCACAGGTCACATTTAAATTTCAAATTCTATTGAAATTGTTTTCTTTTTGAAAGTTTGGGTTTATAAAAGAACCTTCCTTTCTTTGGTTTGTTGTTATGAGTTTTTTTTTATAGAACGAACGCTGTCGGCCTACCTGTTTTCCCGCCAAAAACGTGTTTTTTTTTCGTTCACCTGAAGGCTAGCTGTTCCAAATTTGCTGCTTTCATCAGTAAATAGCTTATTTCGGAGTGATAAGTCACGATTTAAAATGATTTTGATCTAGTGTTGAGCTCTGTAGTTCAACCTACGACAACAAGTGACAAGCCGCTCATCTCGTCGGATTGTTAAACTTATTTGAGATAAACAATATTGTGTCAGAAGGCATAGTGTATCAAAAAGTATGAAAGAATAATACTCAGCTCAAGACTGTTCCATCTAAAGAAACGATTGAATCATTTTACTTTAATGGCTCAGGAAAAATGAAGTCTTCTTTTAAAAAGAAAAGTAGAATCCCATCAGAAAGAGCGAAAAAAAACGTACTAAAGGATTTGTCATACGTCATACGAGAGCTCTTGAAATTACCTGAATTGCACTTCAGAATCGACTCGCTCACTCTGTTTAGGATGTTTACCCATCAACCTAAAGTGCTCGACCGGATAACTCCGTTCATGAAGAGAACTGCTTTTTGCACTCGCAACTTTGCGACTAGATCACGCAATTCGTAAATTGTACCTACTTGATATAGTTATTCCTCACAATCAGAGAAAACTCCTCAAAAGGGCTCTTTTATTCTCTTCCGACAAACAGGAAGATATCGTAAAAGGATTTAGACCAATAACAGAAGCCCTGTTAATGAGATTTTCGAGAATTAGATCTTAATAAAAACTACAAATAAGGCCGGCAAATCTTGGTGTGTGGCATGCAATGATATCTAACTTAGTTTGAAGCATCTTCTGTTGACTTGAAGAACAATTGCAAATATTAACGGCAACTTTCCTAAAAGGATCGGCTCGTAAGAGCTATTTTTTAGCCCCAATATTGAACTCCTGCAAATTGTTTCACCAAAAATAAAGGAGGAACACTTTTGACACTCCTATATGCCTATATGACCTCTGTGCAACAAAAACGAAAATCAACTTTGTATGTACATCACTGACTTGGTTAAGTTGAAGGTAGTTTGATGACCGCAGAAATGAGTTTTCTACATAGAGAACAATTCTTTTTTGTCTTGCAAAGCCTGGGATTATAGTTGCTTGTAATAAAAAAGACTTTACACATGTTACAAATAAATATTTCTCACGAATCAAAGGCACCGCTCTTACATCTAAAATAACTGAGAAATTAGGATGGGTACTAATTTCAAGTCACCTTTATTTTAATTTCCATTCGTTTCATGAAATTTTCCTAACGTTTACATTTTCTTTTTTTGTTTCCAAGAAAACAATCTGGGTCCCATATGACTGGCCTCTAAGCGGCGGTTCGATGAGGTGGCTAATGTTTAAACGCGCATGCCCGCGGGAAGGTTTGACATAATAGTTCAGTCTTAGACTGTCGAAGAAAACAGATTTAAATCTCACTTGAGGAAACTTCTGTATTAGCATTGTTAGAAAAATACATCCTTTGCAGCGTGTGTAGTGACACTTAATATTGTCCGAGTGAATCTAGAAATAAAGTTTTTGCTTTCGATAGCCATTAATTAACGCACACATTTTCAGGAAATAATTGTATAATTGCATAGTTGTCAATTGTTGGCAGTGCATGGTGAGGTCTCAATAACAAAACATTTGATTAGATTCCCCAAGCTTTTTGGGGACCATTTTCCATTAGTGTTAAGGGCTTGTCAAGGGGTGATTTCAAATTGTGAAATATTAAATATCATGTTGACTTGTGATTAGATTCTGTTTTTTTCGATCTTTTAACGATGGCTGACAGTATATGCATTGGAGCAATGGACAGGATTGTAGAATTAACTTGCTATTGATATATTTTTACCTGTGATATCAACAAGTAATATGATATTAAAAATTATCTCCTTGATCATTTTAAAGGTATAGTAAAAAGGAAATTGCTATTTAAATCATATGCGTCGGATGGAGACGTCTTCTGTCATTTACTTTAATGGATTAATTGCATCAGCGGTTTGCCCCACAATTTGTTTTCATTAGTGGCTAAAATTTACTCTATCTTTTAAAAAAAGCAAGTGAATTTCTCATTTTCTCAGTCAAAGTGTTTTAAAACCTTTTTTGGCTTGTTTAGAGTCTCTTCTTTGGGCTGGAAAACTGTTGCATGATTCTTTAGAGTGAACAAAACCCGAGAAAATTTCCTGAAACGATGACATTGGAAAAGGTTGTGGTAAGTGGGTTTAATGCAGTGTTTTGTTCAAGTGCATTGCACATTGTGCATTTGCGTGTCAAATGGAAAATGCCAATCACATCTGAACTAAGTTTGATTCCTTTGACTACTTCTCTGGTGCAGGGATACAACAAAAGCCAATGTCTTTATGACTTTGTGCCTTTCTGAAAAGCTCAATGTCATTCCTCGTGTTATCATAAATCGCTGGCTGTCTTTAATATCGTTAATCTAACTATTTAAAAGCAGAAATGTGGGATACGAACCGAAGGATGCATAGTCTTCACAAAAGGTTCAGGAAAAACGATACTTGGAACGACTTTTGCACATTGATGCAAAAGCTTCCCGTAAGGTTTTCCAACAAATTTCATCAGAACGACCTCAGTGTCACTATAACATCTTTCAGAGTTATGATTTTTTAAAAAATTAACGATTGCTATGAAGAAAAAGAAAAACATACCTTTGAGATGAAGAGTTGACTGAAGAGGGAAAACCTTACTTATAAAAAAGAACTAGATAAACTTGCGTACGAAGAGAACATTCTTTGTCCTTAGCGAGGCTGTTATCGTATGTTCGAACACCTAACTGCGTTACAGATAAGTGTCTACTAACCATAAAATCCAGTCAAACCGGATTTGAACCGGGGGAGTTATGCAAATTGCACCGTAGTCAAAACTATAAAGCAATTAGGAATTAGTCACGTTTTCACCATAAAACCGCTCTTCAAGAAAAAAGAAACCAATAGAAGTAGAAAAAAAAGGCGTGATCCACTTAAAGGAATAAAATATTTATTTCGGAATGGTACACAAGATTGAAAAAATGAAAACAAAGACATTTAAATTTCTTTTTTCATGTGGGATGAAAAGAAAATGTTTTTTTTACTATGCTGATGTATAGAGACGCACGCTTCATCAATTAGAACTTCAATTTCCCTATGATTATTGAAATAATCATTATGAAAAAAATATAAACAGCGGAAGGAAATTTCCTTTAGTGCACACGCTTTTTTAGAATGGTTAGATCTAGCTTTCTCTTTTCCGTAACTTTGACCTGAATTTATCTTTTCTTAACAGATCATGAGTGATATTCATTTAAAATCGTCTACTGAGTCTTGAATAAACTAATACATGTTTAAATAAATTAATAAGTAAACAAGGTTAGTCACACAAGTGATAATAACTAAAAAATAAACAATGTCATGTTTTTATTTTAATCTGCGCCCATTTCTTACAATATTACTTTAACTTTTAGTCTTTGTAAAAACAATTTCCGAAAATCTTTGCTTAGCGCACCAATCCAGAGTAAATGGATTGATATTATATTTATGGTAATACTCATCGTGTCATCTTACAAGTGTAAAAGAAAGACCTCAATTTGTCGAATTTTAAAACGAAGAATAAAGCAGATGTTTGCATAAGTTAAAACTCGTGTAGTTGTTGCTAAGAGGCAACCTTATAGCACCCAGTATTGAGTGGATATGGTTAGTTTTCTCTTGCACTGGATCCTTTCTCGTGATACAAGAGATATCCGTCTTGCATAATTTGAGTGAAATACTATTTGGATAACCATTTCAAAAAATCTTGGGCGCTAAATTATTCAGCCAAGTTCAACGATACTGCAATATTGGGTGGCTCTCAAGTCGGAGAAAGATTGATAAATGTGGGTGTTATTTCCCCTAGGAAGATATTTTATAGTCATTAACATTTGATTTGTGAAGTAGCAGTTTGTGATCAAGGAATATGAGCTTAAATTCCTGGATTAGTCGATAAATCGAGAAGGAACAGATAAATCACATAAATCAAATTGAATCATAACAATTCTTGTTTTGTTATCTTGTTGCAATTGGTTTTTGAATGAGTGGGTGTTGTTTTTAATGAAAATAAAGTAAAATTTTAATCAGAATTCCCACTCTATATCAGCCTAGGTACGACCAATTAAAAGAAAAAAAGGTATATTGCTTACTTCACTAAAATCGCCAAGGTACTATAAAAACAAACCTTTTCCGTTTCAATTTCAATCCAGTCTCAACCTTTACACGCAGATGGCTTTTAGGGCGTTGAAAAAAAGCTTTCTGCTCCACAAAGCCAACTGTGAGGTAAAGATGAAATGTCACACTTTAAATGAATTGTTCCTAATCTCCATTGTAAAGTTTTTGCCAAGTGCCTTCCACGACCAGCTATTACCACAGAGTCGATTAGTGAAAACAACGCAAGAGCATAATGGATGAATAAGCTTTTGGAGAAAGAACTTCGTGCAATCATGCATGAAATACATTTGGATTGTGCTTCACTGGAGGGGAAAAGATAGATGAAATATAACGAAAAAAAAACCTTTTTTTTCCGTTATGTTGCATTTATCTTTTCCCACATTATTTCTGATGTCCTATCGCACGGCTACTTACAAAAGTTAGAATTTGGAGTCCGTGAAAACAGTCATACGGCAAATGATGACCTGACGCAGGCGATTATTAGCATTTTCAATGACTCCAAAAATAGCTGGTTTACGTTTCACCTGTAATTGAAAAAGTGAATAAAGGTGCCAATTGCGATGTTTGTTTCCAGAAGGTAAATAACATACACCAGGTAGTCTAAACTTAGGAAGGAAATCATATCGTGGAGAAAGAGAATGGACCAAACTGTTTACATAACCTGGTGCAAATGTATGAAAGAGAAAGATGAGATTTTTATCTATGGAACTCTCTCGACTGATATTGAGTGAAATCTGAAATATTAAAAGATTATTTAGACAAATGAATTTACACCCACGACAAATTCAAATTTCTGTTTTTACAATTTCTACTCAGTTTCTGCTTCCATGATAAATGGAGTCTCATTTTCGGAATACGTAAACTGATTCTATTTGCAGCCGATAAGTGATGCTTACCCGGAGTTCAGAGGTGTGTTTACTGTGGACGTATTGGACTGTTATTAGGATATAAAGTACAGTGTACATTGAAAAAAGAATAAATAACCTCAAGCAGGCATTGATTGAACACTTTCTATCTTCACCGCTACATCCATTTTAATGTTACAAATCAGATTAGAAAATGTGGAATTGTGTTCATGAGCAAGCCCATTTTAAAAGTTGACAGGGTTGAGCGGAATGAAATAAGACTTAACTTCAAACTTTAACGACAATTGCTGCAATAACTGCTCTGTTTGATCTAGCCCGATTACAATAAGCGGAAGATCAGTAGGAAAGTTGAGTTTTTTTTAAAGGAAGATTTAATTTGGGAAAACGTGTGAAACTTTCTTTTTGTTCTCTCTCCTCAGCAGTCACAGTATTTTTTTCAGGATCTGTTTCGTAGTCGGATGGATTTAACAGATTATGAGGATCAAATTTCTTCAAGCAACATGGTGTAAATTTTAGAGGAATTAAAAGTTTGGATATTCAGATTGTGTAAATTGTGATGCAGAATTTGCCATATGCTAAATAGAGATAATTTACTTTAATTTTGGGCGAGCGGCCAAGTTGTCTTTTGCTGTAAGGTGGACCTCAAGGGTTAGTCGCTTCTTGTAGGAATCCACTGGATGTTCGTTCAAAATTAGTTTCTTAAGAGCGGATCCCTTTTCCTTTCCTTCATTTCCGAATTTTGGTTTATTTTCATGACAGGAATTAGAACTAAATCAAAACTCGATCACTCTATCGCAAATAAGTGAATAAAACCCCGAAATTGTCTCAAAATCCCTACTGATTTTTGATAAAGGGCTTGAAACAAATTAGAACCATCTCGATGAACAGCTAACACACAGCTTACCTGGCTTGCAAGACGTGGTAGATCACCAACTGAAGATGACCATCTAAGTCAGTTTCAAATCTCTAAAAATAACTTAATTTTTTACCATATCACAGAGAAAAAATGAGTTTATAATGGACTCTATTAATGTGTTTCCATTTAGTTGTTTGGCATTTTTAATGGGTGACGAAAAAACTGAGCTCATCAAAAAGCTCAAATTGCTCACATTCCGCGAAAGAATACCATTCAGACATTAGATTAGATGTCCATTGCTAGAGAGCATCTAAGTCTTAAGTTATTTTAATTTGGGAGGATTACTCATGGTTTAATGATAGGTAAACGAGGTTATTTATTGCAATTTCCTGAAAGCTTTTTAAAATCAAATTACATTCGTCGCCTGAGGAAGCGAAATTTTCACAGTGATTTTGCGACAATTCATTAGACAGTGAGTGCGACACGAAAACTGAGACGGATAAATGCACCAAGACAATCAGCAAATGTCATATATTTTGAGTCGATTTGTCAGTTCAATGTATGAGACAATTGACTAAAAAAATGGTAATGGAAATAAATCTAACCTCCAGCTGTGGTAAGATGGTATATTTTATCAAGAATACCAGCCAAACTTAGTCTTTATCTCCTCAAACGCGATAAAGAAATGTTCAGAGTTTTTATATTCAACAATTATTCGCAGAAATAGAATTGAACAATTGTTGTGGTATATACCACCACGCAGAAACAAAAATTTAGTTTATTTCTGTAAACATACCGGAAGATGGTCAGGAATTAAACACTTGAAGCGTGACTTTGTCTCTTCTGCTGCTCGGAGGCGAATAGTACTTGCCAGTATTTGCACATCGTGATCACTCCGATAGCCATGAGCCATGATTTTCCAAAATAATTATTATTGAAATAAGCAAAAAATGAATTCCGCAGGAGAGTTGAATTCATGTTAAAGGTGATGTCCATCCCTACATCCCACCACTTAGTGGTTTTTGACAGGATTTTTCGAGGACTTTTCCACATTTGAGTTTTATGGAGAGATTCGGTAATGTAATTACGCTATACTAGCGCTGTGATTTTCCGCGTTTCAAGTGCGATAAAATTAAATGCAACACCGTATATCAGTAACATGAGTTTGTAACCCTCACCGCTCTTGGAAAATGCGCGATTTCAGAGAAATTCAATACAAAAGATTGCAATTTTCCTATAGTTTCGTAGGCAAAAAAAAAAACATTTCATACGCGGGTTCTCGTTAGGAGCCTTGACATCATTGGCAAATGGAGTTTTGAAGGGAAAAAGCAACTAATTTTCTAAAAGGTCGCGAATTCAGTCCCTCGCGCTTTGATACCTCAAATGTGGTATAAAATAAGTCTAGAAATTTTGTAAATCAAACAAGAAGAGTGCAGCTGACAGGAATCTTTACCTTTCTTTTCGTGAGTGCTTAGTTCATACTATCTGCCTTTGCTAATCGCAAACTACTCTTATGTCTCTGTTTCAAGTTGGTTTCTCACTAAATTGAATGCCTAAGCTTTCTCCTTCGCATTTGATAATTAAAATTGCAGATGACAGCTCGAGACCTTCAATAATCCATTTCAAAGTAAGGCGAAAGGTAAAATCTGAAGATCAGGTACAAGGGGGCGCACAAGAATATTTTGAGACTGTTTTTTACAGAGTGGTAGCTTTAAATGATAGTTTTTTCGGGGAACAAGAACACTGAAAAGCTAATAAAACACCAAAAACAAACAAGAATGGTTACGGATGCGGCGACTTACCAGGGGTGAAGATTAAAAAGGTGAAACATTTCGCCATAATCAAAGGCTTTTGAGTGATTAGCACAGTTAAGAACACTAACTTCGTACACTTTTGCAAAATCAATTTTTTACAATGTATAGGTGTTAACATACATGTATTTTTGCTGCATGAAAAACAAATACTCTTACTTTCCGTATCAGACAAACATTTAAACTTTTTAGGCTAAAATAAGAATTGTTGTCATGAAAATAGCACAAAAATACTTAATCTAATTTAGGATGTTCAACTATTTCAATCATAAAAGACTGTCAATATATGAAAGTCATAAATTTGAACTGCGGCTGAAGACGTGAATATGAAAGCGATCTTCGCAGTAATGAACACTACTTGAGCGGTAGTGAATATAGGGCCTGAAAAAATTCAGGCCTGTATGGGATTTGAACCCCTGACCGTACAGGCCTTAATTTTTTTTCAGGCCCTATTTTCACTACTGCTCAAGTAGTGTTCATTATTGCGAAGATCGCTTTCATATTCACATATTTCAAGTATCATTGAAAAGGATGTAACTAACGGTAAAGAAAATAATTATGTCCCAAAAATTTTAATGGAGGCCGAAGGAAACTACAAAAAAAACCTTTTTGGATTGACTTATCCTTCTTATGTGTAAACTGAGGTTTTAATTTGACTGAAAATCCACACATAACTTAATCTCAGCATTTTTAGCTGTGTTGATAAGTACGTAATCTGTGTGCAGCGATTGGCACGTATACATTCACCTCAGAATGAATCCAAAGTTCTGGCTGACAACCATGTTTCTGATGTTCTGGATCGGTGTAGTTGAACGTATTAATATTAAACACATGAAACGTGTTCTGTTCAAATTACGAAAAACTAATCATCGACAGCATTAAAAACTGAGTGACACTGCATTTTATATGCGTCATTGAAACAAGCGTGGAGTCAAGAAGGCTAGATATTGGCCGAGTTCTTTTTCTGATTTTTGTGAACCGAGACACAATCGAGGTTCCATAAAATCAGCCGGCGAAAAAGAACAAAAAAAATTGTTTCCATCAAAAAAAAGATTATCGTTTCAGATTATTGCATTCGGTCGCGTTGAAAGGCGAAAAAAAAAATTATCCATTTGTTTATTTTTTCACCAATTTTCCCTTTTGTAATGGTTGGCATCATTATTATTTTTTTAATTACCGGTGTCTCCAAATCAAAATCCGGTGATTTTATAAATGGAAAAGTAATATCGAAGTTCGGCTTCAATTTACCCCAGTGTAGTGAAGTACGTCTCCAAATGTCTACTGGGTTGCACTAAATGTCGACAGGTGCTGCTTCTAAATATCAATGATGGTCAAGTTATGAATTCTTCATCACACGAAGAATGTTTTTTTCTGTAATTTTCAGAAGTAACTTTAAATCTCTTTATAGCAAAAGTATTATGTATCAAAAACACTGCAATGAAAATATAACGTTTATCTTCCATCTTAAAATTAAATAAGGTCTGCCATTCCCTTTCCTCATTCCCTTATTCCCTATTCTTCGTTCTCCATTACCTTTTTTAGTAACATCCATTTACTCGTGCTTACCAACATCAAATAGCACTCAAAATCATGCTGTTGCCTATGCAAATCGAACACTACAAGCCGGCTGAACAGTTTGCTCGAGCGGTTTTACGCAGAAACAAATATGAGGTGGATTGTTCTATAATACCGGACAAAGATTTTACTTCGTACCGTCCAAGCAGGTGTTGGATGGGAGAGCGAAATAGCTTCGCCAGGTTAGCTATGAAAATAGCCTCAACAAAGCTCGAAAATATCGGAATATAGAATAAATAATATCTCTCGCTTCTCTCTTCTATCAATCAGCTCTTGTCTGAATGACGAACTGGTCCAGAAATACCTCTTAATCATTTTTTCTCGCATTTTATTTGTGGCAAACTTTTCGGATAACATGATAATATCTGGTAAAACCGACATTTGGGATAAAACGCTTTTTTCGTGCAAAAATCGTGTCGGCTACGTCATAGAGTACTAAAGCAGATAAAGCTGTTCGCAGGTGCGCCTCGAGCGACTCTTACACTTTTCTCGTCCTCTCCAAAACTTCCCCTCGTGATCATGAATCCATACCTCGTTGTACGCACACTAGGCATGAACTGCAAAAGTATATTGGCCAATCTTTCTTCTTTCCTTTTTGTCATTAGAAAACAGTTCCCCCTTTGGTAACCGTCAGAAATTATTTTGTCGTCGCAATTTTTATCAATGAACCAGACCAACTCTCTATTACTTCCGCATCGAAAGTTCCTTGCATTCCCTGTGAGTTTGATGATAGTTTTAGTAAATTGCTGGAGTTTCCAAATAATTGTTTTTAGTAGAAGAAACGTTATATGCCATAACAGGGCTGTGTTATGGAAGCTTACCCAAAAAAATAAAGGAAAGAAACTTGTTACATGATCCTATAAATGTAAAAAAGATTGCTCACCTTACCCAAACTCAGTTCAATTTACCTCTGCTGAAATATGTCTTTGAATTCAGAGTGGGATGTGCTGAACATCAACGATAGCCGAGTTATGAGTACTTTATCACACAAAGCAACTTCCTGCGTGTCTCTCGATTTGTTTGTTCGATATGATAGATAGCCTCAAAAACTTTTGTCTCAGAGCAATATGTTTTCATAACTTTTATGTTTAATTAACAATGTCTGGCACTGATCTTAGTTAATACAATAGCAGGATATCTTAATTATTCTCGCATGTTTTTTTACAAACTTTTAGACCGCTTTTCCTTTTGTTTCTCCTTCTTGCAAATGGCTGCACCAAAGCTGTCAGAGGTCTGTTGTTTCGCACTTTGAAATAATCGCCGCACTATTAAATAACTGTGGCACTTTGTAATATAGTAACACTTGTGCTTTGTATTAAAAAAGCTGTCGCACTTTTTAACAGCACTTGTCGAACTTTGAAATAAACTTGGTATAGCTGGTCGTAGGGCGAGTATGCTTTATAGACCAATCTCTCTAAAAGCGGTCCGATGCATTTCGGTTCGAAAAATCAGTTTCGTTTTTAAAACTTTTTATTCAATGATAAACTATTTAGCAGCACTGGGCGAACCGAAATCGTGAAAATTTTTTTTTAAATCTCCTACGGGTTTCGTCTGACAGTAGTAGACCTCAAGGACTTTTAACAAGTTGGGGAAAAATACTTATCTAGCTGTGACTAAGGTATTGTACGTGAGAGACATTTTTCGGAACTATTATTTTTATTGTAACGTTAATGTTTCGTACACATTGCTATATGCTTTATTCCAATCAATTCCAATTTGGCCTTTTTCTGTTTGCTTTTTCCTAGGACAACGTTACTGCCACGTAGGTGTAAATGGCTGAAACGAAGACCTGTCATCCAAATACATGCGGCAGGAAGTGCATAGTTTGCACAACAATACTAATTTATGGGTATATTTCAAGTATCATTCACCTAGCCTCTTGCCAGTAAAACATTTTACGAGTTTGAATGTTCCCAAGTGCTTAGACATGCTTTATTTAACTTGCCGTTATATTCGTGACCATCAACAATATGCATTTCGTTTACACTGTTTGTTTTTTTATCACGATCTTACGGTGTCTTTACTATTTCTAAATTGTCTCACTCTGATCATTAAAGTTCTATTAACATACCACTTTACGGCACACGGTACTGAAAAGCTTGTGTTAATTTCCCGACATTATCCGCCAAAGACATATCAGTACGTGCTCAGCTTTTGACACGCAGATGTGATAATAAATTATTTGTACAAGCTACCTGTTTAAAACAAATACCTGTCATCAATATTTGACATAACGATATCAGTATTTACCTATGTCCCCTTTTCCAATGAAACAAGACTATTAGTGAAGGGTCTCAGTGACGTGATGGCTGTTTTAAGCTTTTTTTAGTCGTTAAAGCGACTAAAAGTTAGAATTTGCCGATCTTTACTCCTAACAGCTACGTTTTGTTACCGTTTTATGGCGAATGGTTAACCCCTGTGGCCCGAAATGAGTTTGAGATCAACGAACTTTGTAGAATTTAGTAAAATCACGTATTAGTTTTTGGTGCTGCTGCTGGGTTTTCTACTTCTAAGCATCAATCTACGATATAAAAATTGTATTTAAATGCCATCTGCTTACGAAAGAAAACTCTTTAATTTTAAACTACTGAATTAAAACACGTCTATAACGCTGGAGAGCCTTGACACTATCGGTTCAAATGCCCCAGCCTTAAAAGGCAAGGTTCAAATTCCCCACCTCCCGGGAACGGACGATGATAAAATACCGTAGGTTGTTCGAGGGGAAGGGGATGTTAAAGCTTCCAATTGATCAGCGCATAGACATTGTGAAATTGGACTGCCTCTAAACAAACGAGTTACACATTTCGATGGTTTAGGTAAGAAACTGGTCAAGTACACAGCTTTTATTTCACCTTCTCACATGACATAGTCATTGAACTTAAATGACAGTAATGATTTAATGCTATCTAAGAAAACTTCTTAGGACATCAGTCATCTTAATTCTGGTCTCCTTCAACAGAAAATAGATTAAAAAAAAGCAAAAGCATAATAGGTGAAAAAACGAGGAGACGGGTAATGTACAAATGAGAGACTGAAATTCTTTTGCGGTCGTCCACTTTTATATGCTTTGTTTCCTGCCATCAGAACGCCTAATGCAGATAACACAGCAATGACACAGTCACAACTAGAATTATGTTTCATCAGAAAAATTCTACAATGTTGACTTGAACTAATTCTCTGCTATAGCACCGGCATGGCGATTACTTTCTGTCCTGAAACCACAACTTTCACAACAACTCCTTTCACTGCAAACGAGAAGAACATTATGGTAAGACAAAAGATACTTAATAAAAATCAAAGACAATCAAAACCATCCATTAAAGATTAAAAAAAAAAGCATTTAACAGCAATTTATAAGCTCGCAAGATCGACACTGGTGTGAAATCAGTGCTGCTTTATTACATCCATTTTAAAATCACTGGTGATCGTTGCAGTCTGATTGGCTCACATCGGTGCGATTTATTCACGAATCGCACGCTTAACGATCAATTTGCAGGAAAGTGAAATATGCTTTTGCAACTTTACAAACCAGCTCAATCAATGATTCACTGTGACGATTATCTCACAGCAACATTGATATGGACGAGGTAAGGTAAACCAGCAACTTGATCGTGACAACTACTTCCTTGTCCACTCAGGATGAAATCTGAAGTCAACTCTTCTCGTTATTCCTCCAGGATTCACCACTAAAACCAAAAATAAAGAAATTAGCCAAGGCTCCTACAACACCTCCGAGACCTCCCCCTGAAAGCCCGACGCTTAACTATACCACAGCTCCAGCAGATACCACTGCATACAGGGGGGAGGATCACTCGTTGAGAGACGGTACCTCAAGCAGCTCCTCGTCACATCAGAGCAGGAAGAGAGAGCTTTTTAGAATGAAAGTCAGTTGAGTCCGTCTTAGTGGTCACGCTTTCTTCTCAGAGCCTGTGACGCCAGTGTCACGCCATGGTTTTTCTCAATATGTCACGCAATTTTTATCGGTTTCATCGAACAATATTATTCATATTGTTTTTCTCACGCAGGTAAATTCTAGCATTGTTTCGGATTTACTGTATATTCGCTCACTAACTGATAAATTTTCGTTTTCGATAATGCTCTCCGCAGCTTTCTAATATGGTCCTTAACTGCCTAAATCATTTCTTCCAAGTTGACTGTAAATCAGACAGGATCCTGAATACTGACGATTTCAGGTATTTGGCAAGGAAGGTGGGTGTTTCTCTCGTTGAACCTTTGAATTCTTAATTTATTTTGTTGAAATCAAGTCAGCGTTACTTGAGTCGGTGGTGTTTACCAAGCGAACTGTGTCCTATCTTGCAAGCTTGTGGGTGAAATTCTGGTTTGTAGCGTTTAAATGAAAAGTACTGAAAATTGTTGTTCGCATGGTAATGTTTAATATGCTTAACAAGGTGGTTCTATTAGTCGCTGCTAATAGAGTATTAGGGGGGGACTAAAGAAAAGGGGGGAATCATTAACCAATCAGCTGAATGCGCGGGAAAACGTACGTTGCTAAGTCGCGATTGGTGTTTCGCCTTGGATCCGAGTTTTCCTTGACCAATCAATTAGAACTTCAATTTCCCTATGATTATTGAATAAAGAAAATGTAAACAGCCGAAGGAAATTTCCTCTTGTGCACACGCTTTTTCAGAATGGTTAAATCTAACTTTCTGTTTTCCGTAACTTTGACCTGAATTTATCTTTTCTTAAGAGATCATAAGTGATATTTATTTAAAATCGTCTACTGAGTCTTGAATAAACTAATACATGTTTAAATAGATTAATGAGTTAACAAGGTTAGTGACACAAATGTTAATAACTAAAAATGAACAATTTCATGTTTTCATTTTTAATCTGCGCCCATTTCTCGTAATATTACTATTACGTTTAGTCTTCGTAAAATAAAAACATTCCGAAAATCTTTGCTTAGCGCACTAATACCAGAAGGGATGGATTAATATTTTATTTATGGTAATGCTCATCGTGTCATCTTACAAGAAAGACCTCAATTTGTCGAATTTCAAAACGAAGAATTAAGCAGATGTTTGCTTGAGTTCCAACTTGTCTGGTTGTTGCTAAGAGGCAATTTTGTAACACCCAGTATTGAGTGGATATACGACCAATTAAAAGAAAAAAAGGTATATTGCTTACTTCACTAAAATCGCCAAGGTACCATAAAAACAAACCTTTACCGTTTCAATTTCAATCTAGCCTCAATCTTTACACGCAGATGGCTTTTAGAGCATTGAAAAAAAAGCTTTCTGTTCCACAAAGCCAACTGTGAGGTAAAGTTGAAATGTCACACTTTAAATGAATCGTTCCTAGTCTCCATTGTAGAATTTTTTGCAAAGTGCCTTCCACGAAAAGCTTGTTTCCAGAAGGTAAATAACATACATCAGATAGTCTAAACTGACTCATTGTTGAGAAAGAGCACGGACCAAACTGTTTACATAACCTGGTGCAAATTTATGAAAGGAAAAGATAGGATTTTTATCTATGGAACTCTCTCGACTTATATTGAGTGCAATCTGAAATATTAAAAGATTACCTAGACAAATGAATTTACACCCACGACAAATTCAAATTTTTGTTTTTAAAATTTCCAGTCAGTTTCTGCTTCCATGGTCAATGGAGTCTCAGTCATTTTCGGAATACGTAAACTGATTCTATTTGCAGCCGATAAATTATACTTCTGCTGCTCGGAGGCGAATAGTACTTGCAAGTATTTGCGCATCGTGATCACTCCGATAGCCATGAGCCTTTATTTTCCAAAATAATCCTTAGTGAAATAAGCAACAAATGAAATCCGCAGAAGAGTTAAATTTACGTTAAAGGTGATGTCCATCCCTACATCCCACCACTTAGTGGTTTTTGACAGGACTTTTTGAGGACTTTTCCAGGTGTAAGTTTTAGGAAAAGATTCGGTGATGCAATTACGCTGTACTCGCGCTGTGATTTTCCTCGTTTCATGTGCGATAAAGTTAGCAACACTGTATATCAGTAACATCAGTGTGTGACTCTCAGTGCTCTTGGAAGACGCGCGATTTCAGAGAAATTCAACCCAAAAGATTGTAGATTGCGGGCTCTCGATAGGAGCCTTGACATCATTGGCAAATGGGGTTTTGAAGGGAAAAGAAACTTATTTTCTAAAGGTGGCGAATTCAGTTCCTTAGGCTTTGATACCTCAAAAGTGGTACAAAATAAGTCTAGAAATTTTGTAAATCAGGCAAGAGTGCAACTGACAGTGTTGTCGAGTGCTTAGTTCATACTGTCTGCCTTTGTTAACCGTAAACGGTTCTTATATTTCTCGTTCAAGTTGGTTTCTCACCAAATTGAATGCCTAAGCATTCCTCTTTGTATTTAATAATTAAAACTGCAGTGGAAAGCTCGAGACCTTCAATAATCCATTTCAAGGAAAGGTGAAAGGTAAAATCTGAAGATCAGGTGCAAGGGGCACGCAAATTTGCTTATCGGCTCAGATCACAGGCAACATTTCACGAGGAAAGATGACAATATCACCTCATCCGGTAAAAAGGGCTACGGAAACGCATTGGCTGTACTGTCAATTGATAAATAAAGAATAAATAATGAAGACAGTCGATGCAAATTAGTGACCAGGTTCACAGATTAAAGTACATTTCAATCAAGTATGGAAAGTACTTCGGGTGTGCATGAATTTTGTTTTTATTTTGTGATTGGTCTGGAATACTCCATCCATCTTTTAAAATTTCAATCCAAACTGGGTCTCTTACGTTTTCCCGCGCTTGAACTACGCTTCAGGTAGTTTGTTCCTTGCTAGTTGATTGCCATTTGTGATACGCCGGGTGTTGTTCTTACAGCACTTAATCGAGGAGCGTCGTAGAGGAGCTACGATATTTTGAGACTGTTTTCAACAGAGTGGTAGCTTTATCGATAGTTTTTCTGGGAATAAAAACACTTAAGAGCTAATAACAGACTAAAAAGAAGCAAGAATGGTTACGGATGCGGCGACTAACCAGGGGTGAAGATCAAAAGGCGAAACATTTCCACATAATCAAAGGTTTTTTGAATGATTTACACAGTTAAGAACACTAATTTCGTACACTTTTGCAAAACAATTTATTACAATGCATAGGTGTTAACATACATGTAATTATTTTAGCTGCTTGAATAACAATTACTCTTACTTTCCATAGCAGACAAGCATTAAAGCTTATTTTCTATATGTTGTGGTTCAATTTTATCCCTGGTTCAAATTTTATTTTCTTTTGTTTTTAGATATTTTAATGTATGGTAATGAGTTTGAAACAAATTTGAACTAAGGATAAAATTGAACCACAACATATATACCAGCAGCAAGGAAATTGAGTTGTTACAAAAATATTCCTATAAAAGCACTTTGTTATAGAGTTTATAGTGTATAAAAAAGGACAAAAAGTAAAGACTAAGTCCATCGTTAACGTAAAAATCAAATGAAGAAACAAATTACAGCTGTGCAGGTCCACCTGCTATAAAAACTAAAGATACTAAAAATTCACTTCACAGCTTAACTCTAGATCTAACGAATACTATTCCAGAACACTTTGGTTGATAAAAATAATCCCGATTTAAGTATAAGGGCTGTACTACGGTAAATATAACTCACATATATGTCGTCCCAAGCAGACTCCCTGAGAAGTTGCCTTATCCTACTTACGCTCGCTTGTTTGGAGATGGTATTTAACCCGCGAAGGTCACACTCTCCATTTGGCTATCTACCATCTCACAACAAACCAGCGCGACTGAAAGTGCTTTTAGACCGAAAGATACCACAAAATATTGTACATGGACCTTCTGGCTCAGATTCGATCCTAATGGTGCATAAATTAGGTCAAATCAATATGACTCGGCCAATGAAAACTCTTGAACTGCATCATATCATGCTCCTGTAATTAACATCATGTTTTCAATAGATCACAGACTTTATTTTACCTTGTCGTTTTACTGTTATTAGCGCGAAATATTGTTATTAACCAAGAAAGATATTTAAAAACAAATTCGTTTTCCAGCATCTTGTTGAAAATAGAATACCCTTTTGAGAACTGGTTTCTTACGTACATCTAATTCAAAACCAATTTATAATGGTAAAATTAAACTCTCAAATGTCTTGAAGGGAACTACAAATGGTTAACCTACAAAACACCTTTCCATAAATAGGTGGAACAAACTAAGTAGAGACCAAATTGGAGTCCAGGAGAGCTTTACTTTGAAATTTTCTCTAGTAACACCAAGCTACCTTTGAAGAATGAGTTCTTTGTGTGTTGTTGAACCTTTCAATTCCTTTTAAGTATTTCTGTTGGATTTATGAACTAAGATCTTCCAAGTATAAATTCACGAACGGTAGTGGCGCGATTGTACGGGCCCTCTTTTGGAGTTTTCTAGATGTTACCTTATTTATAGTACATTGAAAAGATCATAACACCTCCATGACTTGAGTGACATTGTAGCAAGGTTATCGCAATTATTCGAGGTCGTGTGAAAGTTTAAATCATAAAAAAAAAACCTCGAACAGAAGGGTCCCACAATTTTTACCTTTACAACGGCAACGATAATCGGGACTGATAATTTTTTTTCGAAAAAGAACACTAATCAAAAATAATTTTGAACACTGAACATGGTGGAAGAGCTTCGCGCAAACAACGAGCAAAGTCTTCGTCGCTCTAATATGGCTTTGAATTTCCTTCGAGGAGATTCAAATCTCAACAGATTGATACAGTAATTCAACCCTCACGGATCTCACGGACCTTGGATGATGGCACACGTGAAAGCACATCGTTGTTGGTTTCGAAGTTTTGAGCAACCATTTACTACTCCCGGGCATACGGGCCTTGAACCACTCGATCACTTTTCAGCTCGCGGAGTTTCACCAAGCATATCAAATTGGTGGACGAATAGCAAACAACTTTTTCTTCATCTGGAGACACTGCCATACATACGACGGTGTCCAGTGGAATTCTTGCAAATCCAACCGCTTTAAACTCGATTGTATCCCAGAGGAAAACCATGCCATCGATACCATAGGAAATAAGATAACGATTTTCTTTAAGAAACCGACAAAACTCGATTATACCCAGATGGCCAAGAAGGACTCGCTTGGAGGAGATGATGTCTGATGCACTTCGACGATACACAAGAATTGTGTTCGCGATGCAACAAACAAGAAGTTGGTCGTCAGACGAGACAATACATTGACTGAACCTAACAGAGTGGTACATCTCCTCTACACGGATTGTTGTCGATAAGTGATAAGACCTTTCACCGTATTTCCAGATCTCTATCTGATACTTGCCACACAGCATAATCTCTTGTTTGCTAGATGAAATGCAACAACATTCAACAGCGACCAATGCTTGCGACTTCACGCTACTTGACACAAACTTCCCCACAACGTCCCACACATCGCCGCGCGTAAAGCTTTGCCAAGCCTGGATACAGAAGAGGAGTGAGGTACCATCGCTTGAAAATGTAAGGGACGAAATCGTGTCACCAAATTCTTCTGTGAATACTGTGCGAGTCTCCACAAGGCTAAAATCTGTAAAGGTATATAGCATTAACTTGCTTCCTTGATGAATAGCAATAAGCTGTCCGTTTGGAGAAAGCGCACAATCCTTCACTTGTATGTCAGAGGTGTCGTGTAGAGACTGAGAAATGAAGCTAGAGCCGTCTTTAGCTTCAGCGGTCTGCCAAAAGGAAACCTTCAAGTCGGAACCAACAGATAGAACTGTATTAGTTGAGCAAAAGACTGCTGTGATCGCTTTTTCCACCTCGGGCAACTCTACTGCTGAAATAAACTTGAAAGGGTTGTATAAATCGGAAAGAAGGATGGCTTTTTCTTCTGTATCGCTGTAAAACAAAAAGCCACACTCGTGTTGCTTTGTGAAATAAATAATGTGATTGCTGGTCACAGTGGTTAGAACTGTACCTGTTTCGAGGGACAAAGCGTGCAGCGAACCATTGTCGGTCAAATAGACCAGATAAAGGTCATCCTTTGTAAATGAAAAGCGTGTGAATTTTCCAATATCACGTTGCGGCGTTTCATGGTCACACGAGAGCTCTAGATTCCTTTTTCGCAAAAAATTTTTGTTTCGGAAACCATCGACCTCTAAAACCCATTTTCCTCCTGGTGAAAGATAAATGAGAATGTCTTCGTTGGCTTTACTCTCGCTATCGTCAAGCCCTTCTGGAAAATACGTGTAATCCTCCAAGTTAATTGATCTGTGTTGGAATTCTTTCACAAAGTAAGGATGCATCTCCATCTTTTCTTTCTTCAATACTCTGAGGTACGACTCCCATACTCTTTCTTCTCGATCCAGCCCAAGTTCCATCCCTTGTTCCAGTTGCTTTTTTACTTTTCTTTTTAACAGATTTAGCCGAAACCAGCGGTATTCCTTCATCATCAAATTCTCTCCACCCTTGAGCATAAGCTCTTTCTCCACCCATGCCGTCCAACATTGTGCACCTTTAACCTCATGGTCTCTCTTTCTACTTAATTCTATCTTCATCTCGTGCATAAGCTCTCGCTTCCTCTCTTCAAGTGTCTCAAGCCTTTTCTCTAGTTCATGCTTTACACTTCCAAAGATAAGCTCTTTCAGATCATCATCAACAAGCGCCGCTTCCGCCACTCGATTATTCAGTTCGATTATTCTTCCTTCACTAAGCAAGCTCTCAAGCTCCTCCTCAGCTGTTGCATTTACCTCCAGATCCAACCGTCTGAGCCTATGAAGTTGGTGACTCGCCCGCTTAGATTCTGTATATGTCAGCTTGGATTCAAAAGCGAACTCTAACGTTTCCCAGATCTCGGCTTCCTTTTCAAATCGCGAAGCATTTAGATCCTGTTCATACTCCTGTTGCTGTCTCTTCCATCTGTGCTTTGGGTCGAGTATTAACTTCAGCATTCGGTGATCTTGGAACTCCATTAGATCGATTTCGTGTCGTGGCTCACGCTCTTGTTCAAGTAGGAAATCCAGCTTCTGTTTCACATTCGACTCCACTTGATCGAGCTCCTGTCCCCGTTGTCTTTCCGGCATCCGCTTTAGTTCTTCTAAACAAGCTAACTTATTCTGCAATTCACGAACACGTTCAACTGTCAAATTCAGCCCTTGTTGTAGCATCAACTCCCGTTGATCGATTTCTAGATCCCGGTTCCTCCCAATCAACTCCTGCTCCAGCACGCGCTCTTGTTCGAGTAACAACGCCACCTCTTCCTTTAACTTTGGTTCCAAGTGCTTCACCTCCAGGCTCAGTTTTCTCTCCAGCTGCGCCATACATTCTTGTATCAATACCACTTCAACATTCAAAGCCCACTTCCGGCGTAGTAGGACATCTAACTCATTCTCCAATTCGCGCTTTAGCGTAAGTTTACTTGTCCACTCATTCTCCAGCTCACATTTTGTTTTTACAAGGCTCTCTATTTCATGCTCTTTAGTCACATTCTCAAGCTCCTTGATTCTTCTCAATATACTCTCAAGGTTAAGGTTCACTCTCCGCTTTAGCTCTTCAGTCAATCCCAGAGTAATGTCTCTCATCAGCAGATCCTCTAGTAACTCCTCCAGTTTGACGGTAGGCTCTGGCTTGAGGTCTGACATCTTTGCTGGCTTCAACTCTACAGGTGGTTCCCACTCAAGTTTGAGGTTCATACTTCCCTCTAGGTATCGAATAGCTGTCACTATGGCAATGTTACAAACTGAAAAATCGGAGAACGCTATTTCCATTGCCTCTCTGTTTACAAAATACGACACATGACAGATGTAAGTAAATGGGTCCGGCTGAATATTCCGCGGAAACACACGCTCCAACACAGGTCTTCCAGTCTTAAGATCCAATATCTGCCATTGGAAAATACAAGGGTAAATCTCTATGATTATTTCACGAACCGCTCTTAGGGACATCCCTTCGAATGTCAGTGAACGTAATTTACGACAAAAGCGGCAGTCGCTTATCAGACTACTAGTGTCCACATGAGGCCTAGTTTGGTTTGTCTTGAATGGAATATATCTAAGCAAGCATTTGATCGGTCCATCAACCACTAATTCCTCAGAGAGACTCGTAACATCATCTCGGCTCTCTTGAATCTCCTTCACAGCCCACAGAGCAAGTAAGTTGCCAAGGCAAGTATTTTCTGACCATGAGCATGAGAAATCCTCCATGTTTCTTTTAACCACAATGGACTCCCCGTCACGAGTATGGAAGCCCCACTGGTAAACTGTCGCATTCCAATAAAACTGACGAAAATCCTCCACGCACTTTCGCTCAACAGAAAACCACTTGTCAAGCCGACCAAAAAAGATGAATTTGCTGTCACGAGAGTATTCCAAGTGACTGATATTGTGAATGATCTGTTTACTTATCTCGAAAGGGCCATCTGCTCTTTGTGCTCTACGTGCATCAAAAAACATGAGTGACCGACCCTTGGCCCCAACAACTGTCTCATTATCACATGATGTGGCAAAACAATTCATATCAGCGATTGCAGGGTCTACGGTAGCCAAAACAGTGCATTCAAACCAAGGAACTGGAAATTTGGTAAGCAGAAGAGTTTCTTGAACAGCGCTGGAGGCCGTTCGTAAACAGGAGTGCAGAAGTTGCGGGCATTCAAAAAGAATAAAGGTATTTGATAAAAGTACCTGTGCAATCTCTTGAAGAAGATCTTGTTTCTTTTTATCACCGACATCTAGGCAGCCCTTGACAAGCTTCAAATCCTGAAGCAGATGATATATCTCAATTTTTCCCGACAGCAATCTTCTCTCAATGAAATGATAATTTGTCAAACATGTAAACACAAGCTCCAGCCAATCTTTTCCTCCAAACTGACTCAAGAAGCAAACCGCAACGCGCATCACATAGTCCTTCAACTTAACGTCAATGGAGGTGCAAGGCGATGACGATTCTTGGACAATTGAAGAGAGAATTTCAACAAAAACTTCACTGAGATACTTACCTCCCATCTTCTTACAGATCAATAGTTTGCGTGGAGCCTTTGTGTCGTTTGTCAACCAGGCTGGGACCAGATTGTGCAGGAAAGTTAACGTCTGATCAGGATTTCGTAACACCAAAAATTGCGATACAGCATCGATCACTTGTTGCTCATCCTGATTTGAGTTTTCCCTGTTTAGAATGAACGAAATAACCGAGACAGGGAGCGGAGATGGAGCTACGACGACACAACCAAACAACTTCTTAAAGATATTTTCTCCCACGTGGTCATAGACGCGGCGAAAATTATGCAGAAAGAATTCTTCAATATCTCCCGGGAAAAGATTGTTTAAATTACTGATTTTCTTACCAGAAGCCAAAGCCTCCTTCAATTCTTCCACAATGTAATGTGCGTACAAGAATAATCCGTCACATTTTTCGAACACATCGTCAACCGAGATATTAACACAAGGGAAATTAATCCTCTCTTTCAAAAAGTTTTGGATATCTTGCTCATGTTGCTGATAAAAGTTCTGCTGGTCGCTGTTACCGGAACAAATTTTTATACAAGGGTTGTACCTCATCAACCTTGATTGAACAGAATCTCCAGGGCGACTGGTGACAAAGAACACAAGCCATTCGGGTAGCATGGGGAAACGATGCTTAATAAGATCAAGAAAATCTTCCCCGGACTCCGTCTCATCTAAGGCGTCAATAATAACTAAAAATTTCTTAAGAAATGGCCTACACATACTTAATGGCTCATGTAACAGTTTAGTAAAAAGTTCCTTGACACCGAGTTTAGAGTTACCCAACAGCATTTTTACCCCATCCTCTCCCCCTACAATTTCTTTATACTCATCATTGCAAGCACTTAATTGATGGGCAACGGTTCCAAGGAGATATCTGGGGTCGTTTCTGGTACCATCGTTGTGACGGCAAAAGTATGCTGCACCTAACTGTCCAGTCTCTCTCATTCGCTGTGCCAGGGCTCCGGCTATAACACTTTTTCCGACTCCTGGGTCGCCAAGTAAAACATAAGCTCGAGTGTTTCCAGGATTATGGAACCAGGTGTTAAAATCATCAAAGAACCACTGTCTTGTGCGTGGGTCATGCCGCTCGGCAAAAAATTTGATATCGGCATCAAACACAGAAATCTCTGCAAGTAGGTAAAAGTTAATGACGTTATTTTTTCGAATCTAAATACTATTTATGGCTGGATAATGGGGAGAATCATGTAAATTGTTCGATCTTACTGTTCAATGATCATTGATGTTGTATCACTCAGTAATAGCTGTATCATTACTATTTGAGCGCTAATTTTTACTATGAAGTCTGATAAGGGACACAAGGAACCCACCCGCAGACACTGTACTGTGGCATTGTTGAGATATCACATCTTCTGAACCTTTAGGACTGCAGGCCTCTGAATAGAGAAAAAATGATTCAATAAGTAGCTATTTTTATAATCGTACGACAATCCAACTTTATAGCTTGGATTTATAATGGTAATTGAGCTGAGCGGAGTGCAATTCGTATAGGTAATCACATGATTTCGAGTGCAATTTGGAATAAATAAGCACGAGTACATTTTTTCAAAGACTAACAAAATTGTACGAGCCCGCAGGGAGTGCAATTTGCGGACTTTGAAAAAATTAATAAGTGCTTATTAATTCAAAATTGCACGAGAAAAATCAAGTGATTATGTGTTAATAATATACGTGAAAAAATACGAGAAAGCTCATCATAATTATGCAGAACCAAAGTGCACGCATCAAGTGCAAAAATAATTTATTCAAACCGTGCGTTCGGTCAAAACAAAGATATACAGTGATATTTTCACATCTGTAAGGCGCCAAAAAGTTAAATGTCCGGCTAAGCAGTTCAAGGAACTGTTCAGTCTGTGTCCGAAAATGGAATCGTCGTTTCCGAGGTTTAATCAAGTTTATTTTTAGTTTCGGTGTAGGATCGCTCGAGCAAAGTGTTAAGCTGAGTCGGCTCGTAATTCTCGATTTCCTTGGCAGTTCCCTTCTCTAAACACCACTTTTCCAAGCCGACGACCAAAAAGCAGTGCTTTTTACAGTGTTTTCGATGTTAGAGCTGTTTTTCAGCTGCTGTATTGTTGTTGCGGTGGCAAATTAAAACCTACTTAAAACGCCGGTCATTGTTTTTCTCGCAAATTTTCAGCGTATCCAAATGTTGCGACATCCAAGGCTCGCATTTGATTGGCTATCTGTGAGTTTTTTGATTAATGACCCATCAGAATGTCTGGTTTGTTACTTCTTTGCAATTAAACCTCTTCTGCACTGAATTAGCTGAAAACTACATTTATCTTAACCAATTAGAACTGAGTATTTTTTCATGTAGCTTATTAGGGCTGAAATCACAAGTATGATTTCAGACCAAAATTGCACGACACGAGGTTCAATTACCATTCCAGTACATCCATTTTGAAATCGCCCAAAATACAGGACTTATATTCATTTTTGGGGGAAAAAAATAAGAGTTTTGGAAACAAAAGTTGCAAAATTTGCACATGATACTCTTTGTCTTTCATTTTCCTGCAATTTGATTGGTTACTTTAAACAAGCCTTGAAATCTGATTGCTTGTTTTGTTTTTAGTGTGGCCTGCGCATTGGCTTTGAAAAAAGAGGCGATTTAGCTTTTCCGTCCCTCCTTACGCCTTTTGTTTTCAGCCTCATACGGGAATTTTGTTCATCGTGTTTTTCATTAAAAGCACGCGCGTGACCTTACGGATCAAATGACAGCTTTATTTATTGCTAAAAAATAACTTGACAGTTTGATTCAAGAGCATGAATGCTCACGCCTCGATAATGAAATCACAGTGGGTGCGGATACAAAGGGGTAAGGTTATTGCACCGACGACATCCCTGTGTTCTTATTTCATAGAAAACTTTGCAAAGTTTTTGTCGCGGTTTTGTCTGCTATATAAGCACGCTCATAGTCAGACGAATAACACTTTAGTTTGTTTTGACTTTCCTCACCTTGATTTTCCAGCCGTGAGACTCGTGTTTCTACGCATTCGATTTTCTGTGACAGATCTCGTTTGATGGCTTCTTGCTCGACCTGCATCCGATCAAGTCTTGTTTCCATTTCCTCTAGATTTGATAAAACTTCTGCTAGTGCCAGTGAGAATCGTTCTCTGTCCTCTTGCACCTCAAACGTCAGCTTTTCTACATCTGTCATCAGATCATGAACGTGCTGTTGTACCAACTTCAACAAATCAGGGTCCATGGTTGCGTTCATACAAAGAATCGTGCCTGACATAAAAAGTTAAATTAAATTAGCCGGCTGTGCTGATTCAATTTAGAACACGACCAAGACCTAGAAAAATTATCATTTTCCCTTTTTCATCCAGTGGAGATGAGCATGGTTAAAATTACTAGCTTTAGTGAAAAAGAAGGTTGCAAGGAACCGCCGTGTATTGAGCATGAAGTATCCAAGACTGATGTCAATCAATTTCTCCTGATTGAAACATGAATCACTACAGAACTGGTCATTGATATCACCTTATTTGCCAGAATAGCAGAGTGTGATAATTATGATGAATTTTTTTTGCGTTTTCTAATAAATAGTTGTATATAAAATTTGAAATCATCGACCTCAGCGCCTAGCGAGTCCTCCTTAACCATTTTTTATGCATTGAAAATACCATTTGGCGGCCAAAAAGTATCCTCATTTAGCGCGTGGCCAAAACGATCATGTTAAGTAGTTGTGACGCAGAAAACTGTAAAGACGCGGCAACTATGGTGGAGAAAGGAGGTTACTGACTCTATAGCACCAACCAAGAGAACCTTCACTACACTTAGTGCGAAGTAATATGTTAGGGCCATTACCATAGATTTCGCCACAGAAAAAAAACACAAACGCAATGAACTTGACATTCAGTGACGGGATTTTTTTGTTCTAATCTTGATCTGATCACCGCAGGCGAGAAGCCGCCTTTGTCAGTCTTCATCGAAATGTTGGTTTGATGCACTCGGTTCTCTTTCGTAGGGCTGAACCATACTCGCAACTTCCATTTCTTCCATCAGTACTACTTGAGTATCACAACCGCGCTAGAGCTTACTGAGGGTAGGTATACATTGCTATCAGACATTATTTCAAAAGTATTTCAACGCTGACTAATACGAAATTACAAGAGATGTGAGAGCTTTGTACGTAATCGTAACCCGCTAACTCGTTACCAGTGTACGAGACACTTTTTAGACGAAATAGGAGCACGTTAGGACCCGAAAAAACCCTGATTTAACTTTTTTGAATTTTTTATCTATTGGAATTGGTTTGTACATATGACGAGCGAAAGAAGTACAAAAAAAGTTTTCGTGTCATAGGCACTTTAAGCCTTGAGAACTGTGGATAGAAAGGGGAAAGATTTACAATAGTCAGGAACAAAACTCAGTGTCATCTAGCAACATCCTGAATCCTTGACAACTCAATATCCAAAATTCACTACATCGTTACGAGACAGCAGTAAGCACTGGCGTTATTCTTGTCATGGAAAACGTAGATCCACAAAGTTTTCCCTTTTGATCCTTGAAAATGTCACTTTCCTCTCCTTACTGGTCCACTTGCAAACAAAGCATAAAGTAGTTGTTTATATTGCTACATTAAATGAGTCTTCAGGGAGACTGACGGAAGAACCCACTTGAGGCAAGGATGAATCTCCCGCCAAAATTGTATTCCTATCCTGAGAGACAACTACTTCCACGTCTGCTACCACGTCTGGACCAAAGATAAAAGAGCATTCCGTAAGACCATGATACAACAGCTCTTAATCCTTGGATATTTTCAGAAAGGAATACGAAAAATTTTTAATTTGTGGGTACTAAAAAATTTTGAAAGATATTCTTAAAAGAATATCTTTCAAAAATTTCGGTACCCACAGAAGTTACTCGACTCTACCATTGCCACCTTCATCAATTCACACCTGTCAACCAGTCCAGATTAAAATGCCATTTGAGAATCAGAGGTCTTAACAGGAAGCTGTCCAGAGGCAATTGAAACTTCAGCGATAAAATCGAAAGAGTTAAGAAGGCAAGAGGAAAAGCCATCCAAGGTCAGTCATCAGAGCACAATGCAGGGGTTTCGTTTCAGGCTGGACGCCGGACGCAGCGTCCGGTTGTTCGACATCTATCGTCCGGTAGTTCACACACGAAATAATAATTTTTTTTACGTGTGAAAATCGTTTTTTCCATATATTAACCAAAGAAAGACTTGACCCCTATTTTACTAACTTGGTCATGTAATGTACACAATCGAAAAAAAAGAGATAATCCCTGTGATACACATGCATGATAAAATCATTATTCATCATTTCCCATCCCTTCCCCCTCCCCTGCATGCTATAACTGACCAGACAAGTTCGCCGACAACTGACCCTCATTTTTGATCAAAGAGCATCTGTCCAAATCGGTCTTTCTCACTTTTCATTTGTACATCATCTCTGGGAATGCAGGCAATTGTATTTTAGAGGGTTAATTTTACAAATTTCTTGGGAAGGGGGGGCATGCCCCCGGACCCCCTAAGAGTTTGTGCCTCTGGCACTCAACGTTCAAGCCAGCGGCGCGAACGATGCACGTCCGCCAGCTGAACCACTACATCCGGTACTTCCAAATGCTACCGAAAACCCTGACAATGTATAGTACAAATGCCATCCGTGTGATACATGCACTGCTTACATGAGTTGCCATCCTATAGCAACACATTGCTAACCATAGATATTGTGTTTTGGCAAACATCAGAAAAATTATGAACACCAAGTCAAGACCTTTAACCATGATAAGCACTTCTCATTCCTGGGGAAGTGTCAGTGAAAGTTCAAGGCTTCCTCAATAATGGATGTTTGCATTTGCATGCAAAGACAGAAACTCAAGACTTAAACGCAATCCACTCAAGCGAGTTTGAACCATCCATTTAGCTGTTTGCATGATTACTCACACTAATCAACTATTCATTTACACTACATCACTTATTGTGATAGTATATTTTAACTTTTTTTTTTTGATTTTTGCAAGGATGTCGAAATATTGTGCACCTCTAAACATAAATACATTAATAACAACAATTAAAGAAAATAAATGTAATATAAATAAAAGAAGATACCTTTTTCCTCCCAATTCTTTAGCTCTGTTAAAAGGTCCTTTGTGCTGGAACCTGGAAGGCCAAGTTTCTTAACAAGCTGTTCCATAGCAGCAAAGTTTTGTTGATAATTCACAGGATCCCATTCAGAGAATGCACAGTGCGCCCAGGCATTCCTAGCCTCTCTTACAGCACCTGCTGCACTTTGTACATCAACAGAGAACACTGGGACTCTGCCAAGCAGTGCCAGGATGGCTGATGCATCACAGAACTCATCAAACGCATTGAATTTAGCCATATGATTCTCCACATACAACTTAGCAAAGTCAACATGTGACATCACTCGGCAATCAAACTTGGAGAAGTCATACTTTCCATGAGGCAGCTTAGGAATTCTATCATTACCATTGATGTTCTCATACTTTAAGAACTTTGGCCAATGCTTAAGACGCCCTGATGTGCTCTGAGTATGAATGCCATGGCTGGTTTGAAGGTTGCCATATTCTCTTTGGATTTCTATTTCTACAAAAGGGCGTATTTGGGAAACTAGAACTTTGCTCAGTGCAATTCCAAAGACCAACCATCGCTTCTGGTTTTCTGTAACACTGTGCAGTGTGGATCTATGAATTCAATAAATAAATAAATAAATAAAAGGTACGTGCCAATATTTTTACAATGGCAAATCCAAGTGGTGTATGGGTGGACTTTAAATTTGCATTGTTGGTTTGGACTGCAGGTCCAGAATCCAACAGTTAAGCAAAGAACAACCAAGTGATTCTTTGTGTTTAAAATGTGAGATCACCACAGACTATGGTCCATTAGTCTTTGAGGTTTGAAATGATGTGTTAATCAAAACTCAAACTTATCAATGGAGGAGGTGGGGGGGGGGGGGCGATACTCCCAAACATATGCTACAGGCATGTACCACCCTCCCAAGGGAAAGAGGGGTGGAAAATCTAAGGAAAAACTAAGGAACATGGTTTTGTGCTGCCATATTTGCAAACATTACAGTCATGGATAGGATTTAGAATTTCTAAATGTGATGCCTAGAGAAGGGTATATTTTCAAACCAATGGTTGAGAAACAAAGAGGCCTCCTTTAAGGAGGCTCCACAGGGTTTTTGCTCAATGTTGGCACACGCCAGGATAATGAGTTTTAAAAAAATTTTAATGTTTTCACTTTTGAAGGTCACTAAAAGCCATAAAAAGGCAATTAATGAGCAAGGTTTGGACTATCATTTGCTGATATTATCAAAATGATTTTCGTTATTAAGCTAAGGCTGCATGGAGGGAGGTGCTTGCCATGATAATTTGGCTTTGCCTTTGATTTTCTTTGATTTGCATTGGTGAAATCTCTCAAAATTTTTGCAATTTGTGAAATTGTCCTACTGATCATTTAAAAGCCAAAAAAAATAGGGGTTACAAAGGCAGTTCAGTTCTTTGCTATTTGCGATTTTATCTTTTCTTCCTCTATCTCAAATTTGGTCTTGTGAATTTTTTTTAATCAAAAGGCACTAGAAAGGGCACAAATAAGTTTAACAGTTCAACAAATCTTAGGAAATTCCACCAAAGGAAACATGATAAATCTAACTTGAAAGATTCCTATTTTCATTGTCATAAAACTTAACATAATGGAATAGAACTTCGCCAAGACTGGTATCTGATTAGGGTAAACTTTTAAATCTGTTGCCTTTTGGCAATCTTTCCCACTGTGTTTTCTTTTCAATTGACTTCTTTTTCAGGCATTAAGTCAAAGCCTATGAATATTACAGGTGCAGTTGCTGGAAACCCTAGATTACATTACATAAAAAATGTATCTTATTAAACTGTTTTTAATACACCTCTTTTGGTAACAACCATGTGATCATATGGAGCGGCCATGTTTGTTTTGCATGTTGACACTTTTAAAACTTGAGCTATGTTCACACCCAGATCTCATGTGGTCAAAAAACCCTATGGAGTCTTCTTGAGTAGACCTCATGAAAAGTGAAACTCTGCATGACAGATACTAGCTTAGGTCCCAAATATTTCCTCCTATATTTACTTTAAAATGGACCAATATACAGCAGGCAAGGTTCTCAATACAACATGTTATCTCTTTGAATCTCAAGATCTCATTAGTAATTCTCCTTACTGTCTACCAGTCAGTTCTTGTGATTTTATTCTGGAGAATTTGGTGTTGGATCAACTAATAATCCCTAATTGATTTTTTTCTCATCACTTGTCAGCTTGATATTGTGTTTATATTGTCAGGAGAAATTCTGTCTCGGTCAAAAGCCGGGAGTTAAAGGGTTAACAGGTTAACCCTCCCTAATCTGATGATCATAGACTATACTGCCCCTCCCCCCACCTTCACATCAAGCATTCACAATGGTAAATAATTTCAAATTGTATCAGAAAATTAGGGCTGGATTTAATAAGGAAATACAAAAGTCCATCATTTTAGGTTTAAACTAAATAATGGTACATCCCTCATTAAAGGGACAGAATGTTTGCACAAATAACAGCTGACAGCATTTAAGTTATTTAACCACAATCTTTCTCTGATTGGGTACATTAAAATGTTAATTAAGAAGTATTGATCATTGGGGTGTTCAACAACTTTAATACATCAACAGGATTGTTGAAAGAAGGTTCTTTACAAGGTATAATTGAAGCAAGTGATGTTAAATATAATGCAATTTAAAAAGATTACAATCAAGATTTATAGCACTAAAAAAAAAAATAAATAAATAAATAAATGTAGAGCTTATCTTACCCTCCTGATGCTCCTGCTGTTGCCATTATCCCTCAAACTATCTTATCTTTGTCACTTAATGGTGGACTTCATGCCTCTGCATAGAAACAAAATTGGACAAATTATAAACAAGAGTTCCATGTCATACAGATAGCTGACTGAAAAGGAATCATCATCCCTGAGGAAAAAACCCTTAATTATTAGTTGTTGTGCTCATTTTATGACAAATCAATTTACCAAAAAATCCTGGTTATAGGGCAATTATGCACTGTACCAACATTCAATCCTTAACTCTTATTTCTGAGGACCAATTAAAATTTATTCTCATTCTGGTGTTAATCAACTTCTTATTCTAAAATTTTAATTTAAGAAATAAAGTAAAGAAATGGTTTTCTGCTTATCACAGGAACTGTTTCAGACTTTTTGATTCTCTACTTCTGCTACTGGGAGGCAGTTTTTAACCTTTCTGTTGTTCAGTAATTATTTCATGCTGTCCTTCTGTCCTTCAACAACATTTCCAAATGGTACAATGGTTTCCAGTGAGGCCTTAAACTACTAACATTTAAAAACAACTCTCTGAGCCTTTGGGGATGATGCTGTGGATCAGTGAACTCTCAGAGGCTTCTTTTTATTTAGTTTTTATTTTAATTGCAGCAGCTGAAGGCCTCAATGAAATTATTAAACAATTTCTGTTGTTTATTTCAAGGAATTGATTTAATAAAATGCTTTCAAAATGCTTGTTTTTGGGTAAATGTATTGATTATACTGTCTGAGAAAGAGTTCAAAAGATGATGGGCATGGGATCTTCATGATTTTTAAACATGAAAAGTATAATGTGAAGGGTAACAAAATGGAGTAATTTTAGGATATAAGGTTCCTTGAAGTGCTGCTAAGAGTGTTCCTCTGGTTTTGAGAAAGTTGTATTATATATGTTTATGGAATTATTAGAGGCCTGCGAGTAATACTTAATTCTGACTACACTCACATGAGACATTCAATGTGAAAAGTTTATTTAGGATGAGGAAGTCAGTCTTCTAGTATATGCATCCAGATACAATCTTAATAATTGTGCACCCTGAAACTAGGGGTTCTATTAAAAGAAGCTGTGCCACACTAGACAAGAAAAACCACCAAAAAAACCACTATTTAGATGTGTCCAAAAAATGTGTGGAAACATATTCCTCCAGATTTAGAAATTATACCCTAATCAGTCAAAAGGAAAGAAATTCCTAAAATTCCTGATTTTAACATTGGAGCATTTCATCAAATTATCTAAATACATAAGACAAAGATGTAAGTTCCAACACTGACCCCTGAGGTAAACCAATATATGTTAACGTTTGGTAATCTGAAGTGGTACCACAGTTGAGTAACGATGGAAGATAATTATATTTCAGTTGTGTAATGGCAGAGTAGATTTATCTTTCAGTTGTGTAATGATGGAGAATAATCATATTTCAGTTGTGCAACAATGGAGAATAACTATGTTTCAGTTGAGTAACGACGGAGAATAATTATCTTTCAGTTGTGCAATGATGGAGAGTAACTAATTGTTTCAGTTGAGTAACGACAGAGAATAATTATCTTTCAGTTGTGCAATGATGGAGAATAACTAATTGTTTCAGTTGAGTAACGACAGAGAATAATTATCTTTCAGTTGTGCAATGATGGAGAATAACTAATTGTTTCAGTTGAGTAACGACAGAGAATAATTATCTTTCAGTTGTGCAATGATGGAGAATAACTAATTGTTTCAGTTGAGTAACGACAGAGAATAATTATCTTTCAGTTGTGCAATGATGGAGAATAATTATCTTTCAGTTGTGCAACAATGGAGAATAATTATCTTCCAGTTTCATAATGATGGAGAATAACTATATTTCAATTGAGTAATGATGAAGAATAATTATCTTTCAAATATATAATGAGAGGTTTCTACAATTTGTAAACTGTTTGGAGCGATTTATTGAAAAAACTATTGATTATTACCCCAACATGAAAGATTTCACAATGGCAGACCTGAGGATTTTTTAAATAGATTGATGTCTGCCA